>NC_053492.1:459412893-459575393 GCF_905171775.1 Rana temporaria | reverse complement strand
CGTGACGCGATGGATGTGACCGTCGGAAGCCTGTCAATCAAGAAGGAACGCCCAGTCCCGAAGACCCATACCCGGAAGTGGCAAAGGAGATCGCTCTCTACAACGGTAAGTAATGCTCGGATTTTAAAACAACTAGCCGATTCCCCTAGACTAAATGAGCATACATCTAAGGGTAAAAGAGCAAAAAAAAACAGCATTTATGGGTGAACTCCCGCTTTAAGGCAGTGCTGGAAAATAATGGTGGCCACACAAAATATTGACACTTTGGGCCCCATTTGGACATTTTCACTTAGGGGTGTACTCACTTTTGTTGCCAGCGGTTTAGACATTAATGGCTGTGTGTTGAGTTATTTTGAGGGGACAGCAAATTTACACTGTTATACAAGCTGTACACTCACTACACAACATTGTAGCAAAGTGTCATTTCTTCAGTGTTGTCACATGAAAAGATAGAATAAAATATTTACAAAAATGTGAGGGGTGTACTGACTTTTTCCCGAAATCTGTTGTACAGTTTCTCACAAGTGTCGTCTGATCCGCATAAACACGGTCAACTGACCGAAAGAGACAAAAGGGACATTATGACGCGGAATATCATTTGTAAATTCCCGGGAGAATTCCGGCCATCTTGGATGCCAAAGGCGGTCCAACACCATATTAGGTAATAATTTCATTCTTTGATCCGGTATTTCCATTTTTCTGTCCAACCCCTGTACTTCTAAATGTGAGCATTTGACAGATACGGAAATGAGCCTGCAGATATGACAGATTCAGGGAAGAAAACATGGAGAAGACAGACGCTAGAAGGAGGTCGCTGATTGAATCATGGCAATTTTCCCAACAGGACGGCAGAGATTTACAAACTTCCACCGAAAGCTTAAAAATCCAGAATTGCCGACATGAAAACATATGCAGGATACGGTAATAACAGTGATCAGAGCGCCAGGAGACTGACACCCACACAACGCCGCATTGTTCCCAACTAACAAAGCTGCAACAGTAAGACACCAAAACCTACCTTATAATAGGTTACATTTCTAGTCCGCCCCCAATGTACCAACGCGTCGGGCGCACATGCACAAGCGTCTCCCATCTGATCACAAAGTAGTTATAATAGGGGACGGCAAAATAAAACATTCCAGAACGGTCACTATGGGCAACGTAGTCATTATTTCACATGCGTGTGTCATTGGGGGAGATTCACTAAAACTGGTGCAGCTGTGCACGTTAGCCAATCGGCTTCTAAAAATCAGTTTGTAAAATTAACCACTTAAGACTCAGACCATTATGCAGGGAAAAGGAACTGGACCCTTTTTGCGATTCGGCACTGCATCGCTTTAACTGACAATTGCGCAGTCGTGCGAAGTGGCCCCCAAATAAAATTGGCGTGTTTTTTTCCCCACAAATAGAGCTTTCTTTTGGTGGTATTTGATCACCTCTGCGGTTTTTATTTTTTGCGCTATAAACAAAAATAGAGCAGCAATAATATTTTTAAATTTTTGCTATAATAAATATCCCCAAAAAAGATCAAAAATTTGTTTTTACGTCAGTTTAGGCCGATACGTATTCTTCTACATATTTTGAAAAAATAAAAATCGCAATAAGCGTTTTCTCAAAATTTACAGTGTCTACCAAATAGTGGATAGTTTTATTGCATTTTTAGTATTTTTTTTTTTCTAGTAATGGCGGCGATCAGCGATTATTATCGTGACTGCGACATTATGGCAGACACTTTTGACACTACCATTGGGACCATTGTCATTTTTACAGCGAACAGTGCTATAAAAATGCACCGATTACTGTGAAAAATGACACTGGCAGTGAAGGGGTGCTGTAGGGGTTAAGTGTGCCCTAAGAGAGTGTTCTTACTGTGGGGGGGGCGTGGCTGTGCGTGTGACGTCACTGATCCTTGTTCCCTAACACAGGGAACAGATGATCAGTGACAAGCCACACTAGGAAGCATGGGGAGAGGTTTGTTTACACTCACCTCTCCCCGTTCTTCCTCTCTGTGACGCGATCGCGGGACACCGGCGGCGATCGGGTCCGCTGTTCCCGCTGGGGTGGTCAAGGATAAGAGGACGGGGTGGCGATCGAGTTTCTGCATTTTAGTGCAGCTCCAGGCTGTGTTACGGCATGAATAGGAGAGACAGAAAACAATTGTATTGTGTGTGCCCTAGCAGCGTCTGGCATTAGACCAGGCATGACCAAAGTCCAGCCCGGGGGCCAAATGCGGCCCCCGTGTTGATTTAATATGGCCCCCTGGGGATTTGGATATATATATGTTTGTGGCCCCCAGGGCCACAAAAGATATATACTGTATTTATTGGCGTTGCCTTGGAGGGGACAGGGAGGGGGCAGGACGAGGGGGTCAGGGGGGTCAGATTACATGAAGAGAATCTCCTGTTTACTCAGCAGCGTCTCTATTGGAAGTCCCGTTTCCTGGGATGCCATTGGGTAAACAAGAATTCTCCTGTTTGTAATCTGTCGGCACTTGTCCCTCCCACCTCCCTCTGCCCTCCGAGGCTGCAGATGGGCATCGTTCAGGCTGCACTGATGGAAATGATAAGGCTTCATTCATGGCACATGTGAGGCTGCATTTATAGCACATGTGAGGCTGCATTGGTTGCAATGGTAGGGCTGCATTGGTGGCAATGGTAAGGCTGCATTCATGGCAACGGTGAGGCTGCATTCATTGCAACGGTGAGGCTGCATTCATGGCAATGGTAAGCTTGTGCGCGTTATATGCCGATAAATACGGTATATCCAAATAACACGCCTGAGCTCATCTCTTCACCACACACAGCCACAAAGGCAAGAGAATTTTTGTTGGGCAGTGTATTAGGTGCTCAGACGAACACACTTGGACCAAATTTTAATGGTTTAAAGAATGTCAGGCAAAATAGTCGGCCCTCACGCATGTTCACTTAATCAAATCTGGCCCTCTTTGAAAAAGGTTTGGACACCCCTGCATTAGACAGTGCGGTAAAACGCTGGTCACAACAAAAATGCATAGTAGCCCTAAAGCCATTAAAAGATGAATTGCAGGGACAGAATTTATTGCAGCTTGGACAGTGCAAGTATGCTTTTGCCAGACCTGCAGGCCCGCTGGTGAAGCAGTGAATCACTTTAAAGCTTCATTTAGACCTGCAGATGGAGGAGGAGGGGGGGGGGGGGGCACGACTCCATAGCGGCTATTACAGGCACTTCAGCCAGGGATCAGCAGTCTATAGTGCCTGGCACTGAAGGCTTCATTCTTCCCTCTCCACAGCTGCAGATTGTCATGAATAGCCCTCTGGAGACATTTTTTTCCACTGCACACAGCAGATCACAAGCATGGAGACAAGGGGTCTAGAAGGCTTTGCTTCATCAGACTCAGCATATAGCTCCAGGGAGGTGGCAGTCTCTCTGTACAGGGCTCTAGTACCTGCGCTCTCTGTCAGAATACCCGAATAATGTGGGTTGCTCGTCAAAAGTCAACTGAGCTGGCAGAGTAATCCACTGTGTATGGAAGTAAACCCTCTAACATTTTTGTTTAAAATAAAACCCTGCAAGAGAAAGGCATAATGAGCTAGTACCCCGTTTCCCTGAAAATAAAACCTACCCCTAAAATAAGACCTAGCGTAATTTTCCAGGACGACTGCAATATAAGCCCTACCCCGAAAATAAGCCCCAGTTTAAAATCCTATATCCCACTCTATTACAGTAGTACAAAATGTACAATGTGTGTGTTTCTGTAACATAAATGCAGGGAAGAGAGCTCTCCGGCAGGTCACAAAAGCGCAGAGCGGTGCTATAATGAAGGTATTTGGCACAATTATATTACAGAAATACACACATTGTACATTATATACTACAGTAATAGAGTGGATTACAAGATTTTACAAGCATTTTAACTAAGTTCACACTGGGGATTCCTAACAGAAAGGTCGAGAGAGGGGAAGAGAAGACAGCACATTACATGGTAAGACCTACCCCAAAAATAAGCCCTACTGTGTCTTTTGTCAAAATTAATATAAGACCCGGGCTTATTTTCGGGGAAACACGGTATGCATAGCTTACTAGCTCATTATGATTTACCTGAGATCGAAGCCCCCAAAGCTCTCCTCCACCACTATACCCGAGTGACTTCTGGGTATCGCGGCATGCACGCGGGAGCCATCAGTGACGGCACAATCACCTTCACCAACGGCGCGCTCAGTGCGCCTTTCGCCGTACACATCGGTGCAGACTTTTCTGCAAATATCTCCTAAACGGTGTAGGTTTAGGAGACATTTGTTGCACCTACAGGTAAGCCTTAATCTAGGCTTACCTGTAGGTTAACCACTTGACCACTGGGCACGAAAACCCCCTTAATCACCAGACCAATTTTCAGCTTTCGGTGCTCTCACAATTTGAATGACAATTACTCAGTCATACAACATTGTACCCATCTGAAATTTTTGTCCTTTTTTTCCCACAAATAGAGCTTTCTTTTGGTGGTATTTGATCACCTCTGCGGTTTTTATTTTTTGCGCTATAAAAGAAAAAAGACTGAAAATTCGGTAAAAAAAAAAAAAAAAAAATCTAGTTTCTGTCATATTAGCAGGTTATTTCTCACACACAGCATATGCATACTACAAATTACACCCCAAAACACATTCTGCTATTCCTCCCGAGTATAGCGATACCACATGTGTGCGACTTTTACACAGCGTGGCCACATAGAGAGGCCCAACATGCAGGGAGCACCATCAGGCGTTCTGGAGCACCCAGGCCAATTCTGACATTTCTCTCCTACATGTAAAAATCATCATTTATTTGCTAAAAAAATTACATAGAAACCCAAAACATTATATATGCTTTTTTTTCAAAGACCCTAGAGAATACAATGGCGGTTGTTGCAACTTTTTATCTTGCACGGTATTTTCGCAGCAATTTTTTGAACGCGTGTTTTTAAAAAAAAAACAGTTTTGTGCTTAAAAAAAAAAAAAACAGTAAAGTTAGCCCAATGTTTTTGCATAATATGAAAGATGAAGTTACGCCGAGTAAATAGATACCCAACATGTCACCCTTCAAAATTGCACACGCTCGTGAAATTGCGCCAAACGTTGCTACTTAAAAATCCCCATAGGCGACGTATTGCAAGGTATTGGAGTATTGAGGGTATTGCGGAGTATTGGGGGGGTATTGCAGAGTATGGGGGGGGGGTATTGCAGAGTATGGGGGGGGGGGATTGCAGAGTATGGGGGGGGGTATTGCAGAGTATGGGGGGGGGTATTGCAGAGTATGGGGGGGGTATTGCAGAGTATGGGGGGGGTATTGCAGAGTATGGGGGGGGTATTGCAGAGTATGGGGGGGGTATTGCAGAGTATGGGGGGGGGGTATTGCAGAGTATGGGTGGGTATTGCAGAGTATGGGGGGGTGGGTATTGCAGAGTATGGGGGGGGTGGGTATTGCAGAGTATGGGGGGGTGGGTATTGCAGAGTAAAATAAAAAAAATGATGAGTGCAATACCCCACCCCATAACTCTGCAATACCCCACCCCATACTCTGCAATACCCACCCCCCCAGGGTGGGTATTGCAGAGTATGGGGTGGGGTATTGCAGAGTATGGGGTGGGGTATTGCAGAGTATTGCACTCATCATTATTTTTATTTTGCAGAGTATTGCGCAGGGATGGCTGGATCTGTGACTGCAATTGTCACAGATCCAGCCCACAGTGCGGCGGCTGCTGCTGCCGCCCGATCCCCCCCCCCCTCCCTCTCCTCTCACACTGTACCGAACGGTACAGAGAGGAGAGGGAGGAACCGGCGTCATTACATGACGCCGGTTTGTTTACAAGTGATCGCGCCGTCATTGGACGGCGCGATCACGTGGTAAGGAGCCGCTTCCATTGGCTCCTTACCGCGATCCGTGTTGCTGCGGGTCCCGTGGACCCGCCGAGCGCCGGTGATCGCGTGTGCGCGCCCGCTCGGGCGCGCAATTGTGACTCTCTGGGAGGACGTATATTGACGCCCTCCTAGAGTTAGGTAACCGCCTTGTAGCCGTATTTCGGCTATAGGGCGGTTACTAAGTAGTTAAAGTGGTCTGTAAGAGTTTACAACCACTGTAAAAAATGTTTTTCTTTTTTTTATTTCAGCGCCCCTATGTAACAATATACCATTAAATGTACTTATTTTGCAAAATGCCTTACTTCCTGGAAACTATAGGTTATGACACAGGAAGGAGTTGACCAGCTGATCTCATTAGCACATCATCTACCCTCAGCTGGTCTACTCCATCCTGTGTCATGACCTAAAGACTGTCCAGGAAGTAAGGCAGAAGTAATCAAGCAGTGTTTTTAAACAGCTATAAAGAGTGAGGTAATCCTGCATAGAATACATGGAGTCGTTTTATTGTTGCAAAATAAGTACATTAAGGCGATATTGGTACATAGGGGAGCTGGAATACTTTGTATGAAAGGGGTCCTTAATGATGCAGCCAACACTCATTTCAGCACTCCACAGAATGAAGCTTTTACTAACCAATGTTGGGTACTGAGCTAGTCTGCTCAATACAATCTTTCAGCCTCGACCATCAAAGGAGCACAGAGCCAGCATTCAATATGTGTGCCCGGTCCCCAACCTCCCTCCCCCTTACCATTCAGCGGTGAACTTCAAAGACATGAGAAGTATTTAGAAAGTGTGACCAGGCAGCAATCCACGTCTCTACACTCAACTCCTCACTTGGTAATGTGGGCCGGGACATCGCTGAGACGTTCCAGGGATAATACAAGAAACAACGTGCATGCCACATACTTCTAATATTCGTTATGAGCTTTATACATTACACTTTCTTTTCAGAAGCCTCTATATATCAGTTTTCTATTTTAATACCCGTCGTAAGGTCAATATGAAAAAAAATGAATCCAATTACTTGTTCACTCATTCAATTACATTAAAGTCATTTTATACAAAGCCAAACAGGGGGTGTCAAACTTAATTGTGGGCTGCATCAGCAGTGTGGTTTCCCTCAAAGGGCCAGTTGTTTCGGGGGTGCGCCGAGCACAGAGAGCGCAGGGCCCGGGGGTGCGCCGCGCACAGAGAGCGCAGGCCCCTGAGGGGTGCGCCGCGCACAGAGCCCGGGGGTGCGCCGCGCACAGAGAGCGCAGGGCCCGGGGGTGCGCCGCGCAAACAGAGAGCGCAGGGCCCGGGGGTGCGCCGCGCACAGAGAGCAACCCCAACCCCCCCAAAGCTTCCTCGCATCTCTCTCCTACGTTTCCTGGCTCTAGTGCCTCCCTGTGTAGGCAGTTCTGCCTCACCTTGAAAGCTGGAGGTGGCGGAAAGGAGTTCCACCGCGTTTCAGATGCAAAACTGGGTGCGAAGGCCACATGACAAGGCCTGAAGGGCCAGATCTGACATTGTGTTTGACATATGAGAGATAGAATTAGTAATGTACCGCAACTCCAAACAGAAAATGATAATACAAGCAATTCCTGTAAGAAAGTGGTCCCTTCAGCAGTTCCCTACATCTCTACAGGACACACTAGTGATATGGGTGTTGGAAAAAGGAACCACTAAGGCAAGCGGGGGACCAGGAGATTTGACAGTGTCAGTTTCTGAGAAAAAACGGTAAGGTTTCACATAGGCGGACTTTGCCAGCGGATCCGCCTGCTCATCCCCACTGAGCAGGCACACGACAGGTCCATGTCCACTCTGCTTATGCAGAGCCCGCTTTCCTCTATGGGCAGTTGGATGTAAAAAGACCCCCTGTCCGTTTACATCCGACCCAACAGACGGATGCAGAATGGATCCCCCAGCCATCTGTTTTGGCGGATAGGATCAGATCTCTGTGGGGTAGATTCAGATAGATTAGCGGATCTTTAGATCCGCGTAATCTATCTTATTTACGATCCGCCGGCGCAAGTTTGAGAGGCTAGTTCAGTATTCAGAAAACACTTACCTCGAAACTTGCGCCAGCGGATCGTAACTCCCCCGGCGGAATTCAAATTCCACGGCTAGGGGGAGTGTAGTATTTAAATCAGGCGCGTCCCCGCGCCGATTTAACTGCGCATGCGCCGTCCTCGAATTTTCCAGGCGTGCATTGCTCCCAATGACGTCGCTAGGACGTCATTGGTTTCGTCGTGAACATAAATTCCGTCCATCCGTATTCGCGACCGACTTACGCAAACGACGTAAAATTTCAAAACTCGGCGCGGGAACGACGGCCATACTTAACATAGGATACGCCGCATATAGCAGGGGTAACTATCCGCCGGAAAAAGCCGAACGCAAACGACGTAAAAAAAAAAGCGACGGGCGGGCGTTCGTTTCTGAATCGGCGGAAATCGGAATTTGCATATTCGTCGCGTAAAAAAAAAACGAAGCGCCACCTAGCGGCCGGCGGGAGATTGCAGCCTAAGAACCGACGGTGTAAGTCACTTACACCTGTCGGATCTTGGGCATATCTATGCGTAACTGATTCTTATGAATCAGTCGCATAGATCCGACCGTCGGATCTTAGAGATACGACGGCGTATCAGGAGATACGCCGTCGTATTTCTATCTGAATCTCCCCCAGTGAGTCTAAAATGAACATGTCCATTTACATCCGATGCTCCATAGAGATGATCGGATCAGGTACACTAAAAAAAAAAAAAAAAAAAAAAAAAAAAAAAAGGGTTTTTACTTTAAAAGCATTTTTATTCAAAAAAAAAAATTAAAAAAAAAAAAAAAACACACAGCTTCTGAAAACTGCCATTTGGTACAGCTAATGCATTCCCTCCACCTGCCACTTTAAAAAGCCAAGAGCACTGAATTAACCCCTGCTGGGAAGGACAATATGAACGCTATGTGGGTATAATTGTCTTCACATTAACAACTATTTTTATGCTCCCCATTCTGTACATTCAAAAGAACTTGTAATGTTGCCGACTCTTCTAGGACTTAAACATGTGTTGGTTTAAAATCCACTGAGACACTATAACTGCTTCACCGATTTAACCTGTTCACCTCCGCATGCGTGCGCAGGGTTGGAACGGTTAGTCCGGAGGAACACTAGCGATGATGGAGGGGAGCAGGAGCTGGATGAGGACAAGGTGCGAGTGCTGCAAGAAATCAGAGGAAGTGGGTGGGGCTTCCTCGTTGGGCGTCACCCACACCTTACATTTTGCTCACTGCCTTCATATATTCGAGAATATGTTTTTATAATGGTAGTTCTCAGCAGTGAATTCATGAATGTGAACATTTGTGAACAAATATAGTACAATTAACTGCTATGTGGTACATTCTACCGACTGCTGCACACTGTGTTCGGCCAGATTCACATATGTACGAATTGGATGTGGTTTTCACCTCATGACATGCGAGTGTGACCGCGTCACACATGTCCAGGGCAGCCACTGTGCGGTGGAGCCGCGTCACACATGTCCAGGGCAGCCACTGTGCGGTGGAGCCGCGTCACACATGTCCAGGGTAGCCGCGTCACACATGTCCAGGGCAGCCACTGTGCGGTGGAGCCGCGTCACACATGTCCAGGGCAGCCACTGTGCGGTGGAGCCGCGTCACACATGTCCAGGGCAGCCACTATGCGGTTTTACAAAAGGGTTCTGTGCCTTTCTTTGTTCAAAAAATAAATCCATAGATATGCGCCAAAATTTTGGCCATCGAAACATTTCAGGCAAAAATGGTGTTCTCACCTCGGTCGTGTGTACGGGGCCTCAGATCATACCATTTGTCCATAAAGATATAAAGATATATATAAAGAGATATATATATATATATATATATATATATATATATATAAAGAGATATATATATAAAGAGATATATATATATATATATATATATATATATATATACACACACACACATACATACATACATACATATACACAGCTTTTTTTTTTTCTCAGAAAATAGGTGCAGGAACTCAACCACGACCCCGTTCAGATTTCACAAACGGTAGAAGGGTATTAACGGGGCATTAAATATCAGGAATGCATTACATACAGAGTTCAGGGGGGTTACACACAGAGTGCAGAGCTGTCACTTGTAAACACAGAAACCAGACTTCTGTGCTTACAAGCGATTGTGGTGAGCAGGCACCAAAGAGTCTGAGCCAAAGGTGGTGGAACCGAGTTCCCCCAAGTTCCCCCTGAAAAAAAGATATATATATATATCTGTCATGTTTGGTTTCCAGCCAAGTGCTGCCTGCATTTTCGGTACCAAAATTTCCATTTGGTGCTTCTCTAAAATCCATTGTTGAAAACATTAAATTACCAGTAAAAGTATCCATTCTCCAATATAAAACCAGTAAAGAAAATCTAAGCAGTGAACACCACAACACATTGCACAAGAAGCAAGAGCAAAGTCTGCCACCTAAAGATCCCCTGACACCAATGACAAGGCATAAAACACATGAGCAGTGACAGTGCAATATATGTGAGGATCACACGCTTTACAGGCCTGGATGATCCATGTACAAGTGTCAGGCTGTTACACTGACAACACGTTACACTATGCACCAATACTTGTGCTCAAGTACTCGCCGATACCAATAACTGACACCTTTGCGGTGTGATTTTCTCCCATACAAAATAAACAGGCTCAAAACGCACAGCAAAGAATCGCATGTGTGACTTAAATAGGAATGTGGTGAAATTCCTGTCCGAATCACGTGCGGTTTCCTGTAGCGCTCCTTTGTGAACCCATGCTGAATTCGCTTTTTTTTTTAGGTTTAAAAAAAAAAAATCATTTTAGGCCTGAAGATCACAATAAAACCCCCCAAACATTATATATTTTCTAAAAGCAGACACCCTAGAGCAGTGATGGGGAACCTTGGCACTCCAGATGTTTTGGAACTACATTTCCCATGATGCTCAACTACACTGGAGAGTGCATGAGCATCATGGGAAATGTAGTTCCAAAACATCTGGAGTGCCCAGGTTCTCCATCACTGCCCTAGAGAATGAAAATGGTGATGGTGCCAATTGTTTTATGTCACACGATATTCCTGCAAAAGGTCTAGGAAACAAAACATCAGTAAAAAAAAAAAAAAAAAAAAAACACAAACATTAACCACTTCAGCCCTGGAAGGATTTACCCACTTCATTACCGGGCCATTTTTTGCGATACAGCACTGAGCCGATTTAGATGACAATTGCGCGGTCGTGCGACGTTGTACCCAAACAATATTTACATCCTTTTTTTCACACAAATAAGAGCTTTCGTTTGGTGGTATTTGATCACCTCTGCGATTTTTATTTTTTGCGCTTTAAATATAAAAAACAAACAGCAATTTTGAATAAAACTATTTTTACTTTCTGCTATAAAACTTTTCCAAAAATAAATAAAATGTAAAAAAAAGTTATCACGTCTACAAAATAGGTGATAGATTTATGGCATTTTTATTCATTTATTATTTTTACTAGTAATGGCGGCAATCTGAGATTTTTAGCGGGACTGCGACATTGCAGCGGACAGATCGGACACCTGACATTTTTGACAAAAAGTCCCCTATGCGATTATTTTTCTGGTGACGGGTTCTATTTTTTTGAGACATCCAGCGTCTCCATTGAATGTAGTGCAATGCACATTGCACTGCATTACCGTATTTATCAGCGTATATCGTGCACTTTTTTGCCCTGAAAATCAGGGCAAAATCGTGGGTGTGCGATATACGCCGATACCCGCGCCGTGTTTGAATGCCTGCGACGACATATACCGAGCGCAGTACACTCGGGTACATTCGGCCAGGCTCGGCTTCACTTGTAGTCACGCTCTGTGACGTTTATGCGTGAGAAGCCGAGCCTGGCCGAATATACCCGAGTGTACTGCGCTCGGTATGCGTCGGCGGAGGCTTCAAACTGAGTGCGGGAAGCAAGGATTCGACATGAAGACAGAGCAGGAGAAGCCAGGAGGACACCACCGAGGCCGCAGACGGACGCCGGGCAAGACACCTAAAATGTAAGTAGTCAAATGTAATAAAATGTTATTTTACAGGAAAAACAGGTCAAAATTAGGGGTGAGCGCTGTACGCCAGAGCGCGCAATACCCCGATAAATACGGTACATTCTTTCCCAGCCTTGATGGATGAGGAAACTGTCAACTCCCCCTCTACCCAGCGGCACCCGCTATGCTGGCCTTGGGCCTGCAGTTGGGCAAGCAAGGCATGAGATACATAGCGGGGGGAGTGTTGTGTGTGCAGGGTAGGGGAGTGCCAGGACAAAACTTCTCATCGCCATGGCGACCTGGGGTTTGTCGAGCTCAGAGTTACATTTTAGGCATCCCCTGCAATAGAAATTTCAGTTTTGGTGAAATACTCCAAGGGTTAAAGGGTCACTAAAGGAAAAACATTTTTTTGTTGAAATGACTGTTTATTGGGTATAGAGACATAAAAGTTAACTGATTCCTTTTAAAAATGATTAAAAATTGAATTTAATCTATCATATAATGTGCCTCTAGTTTCACTTTCGGTTTTAAAGGTACATACATGAAGTTCCGGGTGAGAGGTGAGTCGGGAAGACTCACAGAACAAAAACAACAAATCCAGGGCAGTGTTTTGTTTTTAAAATGAATCTGATTGGTTCTGAGGAGTTTTAGACACACAGTAATGACAGCTTAGACCACCGTGAAAATCTCCCAGTATGATGGTTATAAGGAAACAGGCAACCAGGAAGTGTGGAGATCACAGCAGAATTACAGCAACTTCAAAGCAAAAACGAACAATGAGGACATGAAACCAGGACTGCAGTAAGGTAAAGGAAGCTATTTAGCTAAAAAAAAAAAAAAAAATTCCTTTAGTGACCCTTTAAATGCTCCTAAAAAAGGATACAGACCCTGCAACTGAACACAGAGTGCACCAGCTGATTATAATAAACCAGACCCTCCCATTCAGATTCAGTATGCATAGTGAAAACAAACAGATTTTTCTTTAGACCAGAAACAGGTAGGAATCCGCTACAAAGCATGTAAAAATCCCTGCAATGCACCTCATTCACCCAGAAAGCATGGTTTCTTTCTAAACTCTTTGAACATCCCTCTTCCCACATGAGATCTACTACAATACAAACCTTATAAATAGTAAATAATAAAACAAAACGGTTATTTTATCTCAGAACAAGATCCATCCAGCAGAAAAGGTCACACAGGACAACGAGGCACAATGACAATCAGCAGCTATATTTACCGGCTGCACGATGTATGAAAGGTCACACCGCCATAGTGAAAGTTGGAATGTAGAAGGAAAATTATTTATGTCAATGAAGAAAACAGCTATTAATGATCTGGAACAGAAGCAAACCGCAAACCACGGCTCTTCTGGAGGTCAAATATAAACATTTATTTGTACTGCAAGTTATTCCAAGAATGGGTGTAATGCAAACACGCCGTCATAACAGACGAAACGTGCCAGAGGGTGGACAAGCTTAGGAGATGCCAACACTATAGTATTAGACAGAGGCAAGCAATGTGCTAAGAAGATGGTCACAGAGCTGTGCTAGTTTAATATAAGGGGGTCCTCTGGATCCATACTTAATTTTTCCATATACAGTATCTCACAAAAGTAAGTACACCCCTCCAATTTTTTGGGGGAAATTTTATTCTATCTTTTCATGTGCCAACACTAAAGAAATGACACTTTGCTACAATGTTGTGTAGTGAGTGTACAGCTTGTATAACAGTGTAAATTTGCTGTCCCCTCAAAATAACTCACACAGCCATTAATGTCTAAACTGCTGGCAACAAAAGTGAGTACACCCCTATGGCCACTTTCACACGGGGCAGGGGAGATGTGGTGGCGGAAGAGCGGCACGATTTTTAGCGCTGCTATATCGTCGTATCTACTGCGATTTTTGCCCGCTAGCGGCAGAAAAGTGGCTAATAACGCCCGCAATGCGCCTCTGCAGGTTTCCCATTGATTTCAATGGGAAGGAGCGGTATAGCAGCGTTAAACACCCTGCTCCTATACCGCTCTAAAGATGCTGCTAGCAGGACTTTTGGAGTGGTCCTGCTACCACACTGCTTCAGTGTGAAAGCCTTTCAGGCGGTATTTAGGCGCTATTTTTACTGAAAATTTCCAAATTGGACCCAATTAGCCATTTTCCCTCCCCAGTGTCATGTGACTCGTTTGTGTTACAAGGTCTCAGGTGTGAATGGGGAGCAGGTGTGCTAAATTTGGTGTTGTTATCGCTCTCACTCTCTCATACTGGTCACTGAAAGTTCAACATGGCACCTCATGGCAAAGAACTCTCTGAGGATCTGAAAAAAATAAATTGTTGCTCTACATAAAGATGGCCTAGGGCAGTGATGGCGAACCTTGGCACCCCAGATGTTTTGTAACTACATTTCCCATGAAGCTCATGTATCCTGCAGTGTAGTTGAGCATCATGGGAAATGTAGTTCCAAAACATCTGGGGTGCCAAGGTTCACCATCATTGGCCTAGGCTATAAGAAGATTACCAAGACCCTGAAACCGAGATGCAGAACGGTGGCCAAGACCATACATCGGTTCCACTCAGAACATTCCTCGCCATGGTCAACCAAAGAAGTTGAGTGCACGTGCTCAGCGTCATATGCAGAGGTTGTCTTTGGGAAATAGACGTATGAGTGCTGCCAGCATTGCTGCAGAGGTTGAAAGGATGGGGGGTCAGTTTGTCAGTGCTCAGACCATACGCCACACACTGCATCAAATTGGTCTGCATGGCTGTCGTCCCAGAAGGAAGCCTCTTCTAAAGATGATGCACAAGAAAAGGACGCAAACAGTTTTCTGAAGACAAGCAGACTAAGGACATGGAACCATGTCCTGTTGTCTGATGAGACCAAGGTAAACTTATTTGGTTCAGATGGTGTCAAACGCTCATACAAAATAAATGGGCTCAAATCGAACTGCTAAGAATCGCATGTGAACTGAACAAGAATGCGGTGCGATTCCTGACTGATTTGCATGCGGTTTCCTGTGTGAACCCAAGCTGAAGTTACCATCACAGGCCTGGGCTCACACAAGAACAATGTGCAGGACCGTATGCAATTCGGACAGGATTCTTTGCAGTGCGGTTTGAGCCAATTCGTTTTATATGGGCTCAAATCGCAACACAAAAGGTAACGGTTTCACGTGTTGGAGCATTTGCACGAGTACTCACACAAAAGTTTAAATACAGGCATTGGTGCAATCCTACCAAATGCTGCACACCAACATGCCCGACAGTCGCTTGAGTGAAAGCACCTCTATGACGAAGCCCCCCTGGGTGGGGCGAAACGCGTTGGGAGGAACTGGTCAAAGCTTTCACTCAAGCAACTGTCGGCGTGTGGCGTCCAGGACATCTCCTAATCATCTTGATTTGTACTGTAACTGCACTTCCTCCATATTATGATGCAATGTGCAAATTGTTGGAGCCAAATAAATCTAGGATAACAAAAAAAAATTTGTGCAGTTTGAACTGGAAATGATCCATTCCAGCCGACCAGGTTCATCTATTAGAATTGTGAGATAAACTCATTTTGTTCAATTTATTCTAAAGATAAGGATTGTAATCTCATACACCTCGGCCAGAAGAGTCACACACGCCATGATTAGATCACTGCTCAGTGTTTGAAAGCCTCACTGTCCATTTCCCTTTTCCTAATGTGTTACTAAACCCCGGACTCTGCATTCACTATATTTGGTCTCCCACAGAACATGGAAATGCAATTATTTAAGTAAATATAAACTGCTAAATACCTTTTCTCATCAGCAGTATATAGCAGTCTTGTGACTTCTATTGGTGTCTGGTTAAAACTTGTAGGAGGAGTTTTCAGTCTCCCCTGACTGTTCTATGAGGCTGCAGTACCCCCGACCCTCCATATGTGCAGTGCTGATTTGTCGTGAGCTGATCACATGCACCCCCCCCCCAAAAAAAAAAAAAACAACCCCCCCATCTCTCAGGCAATATACCCCAAACTGGGCATGTGTAGAGTGTCCCCAAGGCTTTGTTCTGTCAGCAGATACATTAGGGACAGTGGAAGAGGGGGAGGATCAGAGAAGACAGTATCAAATAGCCTTTTTAGACAGTATTAACCCCTTAAATCGGATGTCCACACAAAAACCTGAACCTCCACTTTTTGGAACACTCCCCCCCCCCCCCTCCGGTGTCACATTTGGCACCTTTCAGGGGGGAGAGGGTGAAGATACCCGTATAATACAGGTATTTGCACCAACTTCCAGGCATAGACTCCCAGGGGGGTCATGCCCCTTTGGCGCTCCTGTGAAAGCACACATTTACAGTGATGATTAGGGCAATGATTATCAGTCTCCTGATCGTCAGTGCAGCCTCATCTGTACCCGTCAGGCTGCATTCACACCTGAGCATATCGTTTTCAGGCTGAAAGTCGTGCAATTTTTGCAGCGATTGATGCATTTTTGCCACGATTTTTTACAGGTCAAAAGGGCAACAATGTAAAAAGCAGAGAACTGCCTGTAATCTTCCTAAAAAAAAAAATAAACCCCAGAACTTGTTTGGGTTCAGGTATGTTGGAATGGATAAAGTCAAATCAATAATATTGTTGTTAGTAGTAATAATTTCTATTATTATTATTATTATCAACAATAAATGGAAGTGGTGACCACAACAGAGCAATGCACACACAGGGGTCACTCCACTGGAAGGAAAGGACACAAACTACAGCATTGGTAACAATCAATATTCTTTATAATAATAATAATATCATAAAGAATATTGATTATTACCAATGCTGTAGTTTGTGTCCCTTCCTTCCAGTGGAGTGATCCCTGTGTGTGCATTGCTCTGTTGTGGTCACCACTTCCATTTATTGTTGATAATATTATTATTATTATTATTATTATTATTATTATTATTATTATTATTATTATCACAAGAGAGCACACACAGGGGTCACAAACTCATGGCAACCAGCGGTAGTAATTATTGTCGTTGTCATTTTTATTACTACTAAAAATAATGATTTGACTTCCGCAAGGTGAATGTTGGTTGCTATGGATTCAGGCCCCTTCCTTCCTATGGAGTGACCCCTGTGTGTGTACATTGCTGAAATGTAGTCACAACCACCATCATAATTATTATGACTATAATAATAATAATAATAATAATAATAATAATAATAATAATACTTAGAATGACGGTTGGTGACAATAGCACAGCAATACACACACACGTGTCATCCTATAAGACTCGAGGAGCCTTAAAGCGGTTGTAAACCCAAAATTTCATCTTTGCATATCATTTTGTAGTTTTTTTTTAACAATGAATTGCCATGAGTCATTTTTTCTGTACCTGCCTCCTGTCCCTGTTATCGATATTTTCTTGAGTCATTACGTATACCCCGCATGCGCCGTGTCATCCTTCATTCCGGCCAGCTGAGACCTGGCCGGAAAGATTCAGTGTCCATGTCGGGGCTGCGTCATTTCCTGCTTTAGACGTCAGCCCCGACATCCTGCTATACTACATGCACAAGAGCGTCATGGTTACCATGTGACCTGTACGTCACATGGTACAGGAGAGCCAAACGGCAGACAGACAGCCAGTTTTAAAGTCCGTGGAATGTGTCTGAGGAATGTGCTTACACAGCGTGCTCCCGGAGGTATTGTCACTCCTTTCTGAAGCACGCTGTGATTTATTTTCTATACGTTTCCATAGTAACCGGAAACAAGGCTTGGAATGTCTCTTTACTAGTGCGCATGCGTGGGATTATCGAGAGAAGGACGTTCTGTGGGCGGAAATACAAAGCAGATTTAGATGCAAAAGACCACAGTGAAGATGGCGCTGGCGAATATACTGAAATAAGGTTTGGATTATTAAGAACATATGCTGTAAGCTAACATATTTATATATACACAAAGTGGTCATTCGATTCATACTTAATTTGCCTTTCAGAATATTATGAATATAGTATTGATGTGTGTGGGTTTACAACCGCTTTAAACGCATGGCATCAAACCGCATTTACCTTGCTGAGCTCAAACCATAATGGTTTGAGCTCAGCAAGGTAAATGCGGTTTGATGCCATGCGTTTAAGGCTCCTCGAGTCTTATAGGGTGACACGTGTGTGTGTGTGTGTATTGCTGTGCTATTGTCACCAACATAACCATCATTATTCTAAGTATTACAATAATAATAATTTGACTTTAGCAAGTAAATGCTGGTTGTCATAAGTTCCTACCCTTTCCTATGGAGTGACCCCTGTGTGTGCGCGCATTGTTGAGTGGTTGACACCACTAGTATTGTTATCATTGTTGATATGAATAATAGTAATAACGATGATTTGACTTTTCAAGGTAGATGCGGTTTGCTGCCCCTTCCTATAGAGTGACCCCTGTGTGTTCATATTGCTGAGTTGTTACCACCACTAGTATTGCTATTGTTTTTATTATTAATAATAATGATTGGAATTTTCAAATTCAATGCGGTTGCCATAGGTTACTGCTCCCTCCTTCCTATGGAGTGACCCGTGCGTGTGCATTGCATCCTTATTATGACAACACAGCAATACATACACACACACACGTCACTGCATAGGAAAGAAGGGGCAGTAACCTATAGCAACTATAATTCACCCCGAGATGTCAAATCATAATAATAATATTAGTATTATTAATAATAATAATTATTGCGATAATTACTACCGCTGGTTGCCATGAGTCTGTGACCCCTGTGTGTGCTCTCTTGTGGTCACCATCATTAATAATAAAAATAATAATTATTATTACTAAGGGCTCTTTCACACGGGCGGTCCGTTCAGGTCCGCCTGACAGTTTTTTTTTGCGGACTTGAACGGGCGCTCCGTGCTCCTCTATGGAGCCGCGGATGTCAGCGATGACATGCCCGCTGAAATCCGACCCGCCAAAGTGTGGCGGAGGAAAAACCAACTTTTCCATCCGTCTGGCGGATCGGGTGAATACAGACAAACGGTCCGTGTTCATCCGATCCCCCCTATAGGGGAGAGCGGAGAAAAGACAGGGCGGTCCCTGCACAGTGTCCGGGGTCCGCCCTGTCATCCGCCGGCTCAGCGGGGATCAACGGAGCGATCCCCGCTGAGCAAGCGGAGGTGCACGGGGTGGATCATCACTGACAGCTCTGTCCCTGCACAGTGAGCAGAGACGGACCTCTCATCCTCGGGGGATGAACAGAAGCATCTCCCACTGAGCAAACAAAGTCGGTCCATTAGATCCGCCCCGTGTGAAAGGGGCCTAATGGTTATGACAACAGCACAGCAGTGCAAGCACAGGGGTCACTCCGTAGGAAGGAAAGGGGCAGTAACCCACGGCAACCATCATCCATCTTAAGAAGGGGACCATTATAGTGGCGATATCTGTTTGTTCATCACGCAATATTTTATGTATCAATAAATGTATGTCTTGCCTGATTTTCTATTGATTTTGTATTAACCACTTAACGACCGCCGCACGACGATATACGTCGGCAGAATGGCACGGCTGGGCAGATCGACGTACCGGTACGTCCTTTACATCTACCCAGCAGTGGGTCGCAGGCACACGCCCGGGACCGCGAGACCCGATCGCCGCTGGGGTCCCGCGATCGGTCCCCGGAACTGAAGAACGGGGAGAGCCGTGTGTAAACACGGCTTCCCGTGCTTCACTGTGGCGGCTGCATCGATCGTGTCATCCCCTTTATAGGGAGACACAATCGATGACGTCACTCCTACAGCCACACCCCCCTACAATTGTAAACACACACTAGGTGAAACATAACCCCTTCAGCGCCCCCTTGTGGTTAACTCCCAAACTGCAACTGTCATTTTCACAATAAACAATGCAATTTAAATGCATTTTTTGCTGTGAAAATGACAATGGTCCCAAAAATGTGTCAAAATTGTGCGAAGTGTCCGCCATAATGTCGCAGTCACGTAAAAAAAAAAAAAAACGCTTTTTAGTAGTAAAAAAATTAAAAAATTACTAAAAATGCAATAAAACTATCCCCTATTTTGTAAACGCTATAAATTTTGCGCAAACCAACCGATAAAAGCTTATTGCGATTTTTTTTTACCAAAAATAGGTAGAAGAATACGTATCGGCCTAAACTGAGGAAAAAATATTTTTTTTTATATATTTTTGGGGGATATTTATTATAGCAAAAAGTAGAAAATATTGAATTTTTTTCAAAATTGTCGCTCTATTTCTGCTTATAGCACAAAAAATAAAAACCGCAGAGGTGATCAAATACCTCCAAAAGAAAGCTCTATTTGTCAAAAAAAAAAAAAAAAAAAGGCCACTTTTGTTTGGGAGCCACGTCGCACGACCGCGCAATTGTCAGTTAAAGCGACGTAGTCCCGAATCGCAAAAAGGGGCCTGGTCCTTTACCTGCATTTTGGTCCGGGGCTTAAGTGGTTAATAAAAATTCCACAATGTTCTTACCCATGTGAATCCATATCTATTATATCCGTACCGCAAGAGTCCGTATTTCCCTGATTTGTCTTGGGGAGCGATCTATCAAATTGTCTCAATTCAGTTACCCCCCATGTATAAAACTTTCTACCTCCAGGGGTTATTTAATTCAGTTTAAGAAGGAAAATCATCATGATCACTATTATTAGTAATAATAATAATAATAATAATATGAATGATGGCGGTGACAAATGTGCACACACCATAGGAAAGAAAAGGCAGTATCCCATGGCAACCAGCATTCACCTTGCGAAGTCAAATCATTATCACTATTAGAAGTAGTAGTAGTAGTAGTGATGATGATAATAGTGATTTTTTTTTTCGATAGTGATGGTGATAAACATCTCAGCAATGCACACACAGGGGTTCCGCTATAGAAAAAAAAAGGGGCAGTAACCCATAGCAACCCACATTCACCTTGCCGAGGTCAAATTAGTAGTAGTAGTGATGATAATAATAATAATACTAGTGGTGACCACAACTCAGCAAGGCACACACAGAGGTCACTCCATAGGAAGAGGCAGTATCCCATGGCAACCAGCATTCACCTTGCGAAGTCAAATCATTATCACTATTAGAAGTAGTAGTAGTAGTAGTAATGATGATAATAGTGATTTTTTTTTTTCGATAGTGATGGTGATAAACATCTCAGCAATGCACACACAGGGGTCACGCTATAGAAAAAAAAAAGGGGCAGTAACCATAGCAACCCACATTCACCTTGCTGAGGTCCAATTAGTAGTAGTAGTGATAATAATAATACTAGTGGTGACCACAACTAAGCAAGGCACACGCAGAGGTCACTCCTTAGGAAGAGGTAGTAACCAATGGCAACCAGCATTCACATTGAGAAGTCAAATCACCATCATAATAATAGTGACAACTCATCAATGCACAGACAGGGGGGTCACTCCATAGGAAGGAAGGGGCAGTAACCCACATACACCTTGCTGAGGTCCTCTTAGTAATAATAATACTAGTGGTGACAACTCAGCAATGCGCACACACAGGGGTCACTCCATAGGAAGAGGCAGTAACCAATGGCAACCAACATTCACCTTGAGAAGTCAAATCACCATGATCACCATTATTAATAATAATAATAATAATAATGGTGGTGACAACAAATCAGCAAGGTATACACACGTGTGCGCGGGGGGGTCACTCCATATGAAGGAAGGGGAAGTAACCCATGGCAACCATCATTAATCTTGCTGAAATCAAATGATAATTAGTAATGATAACAATACTAGTGGTGACAACTCAGCAATGCGCGCACACACAGGGGTCACTCCATAGGAAGAGGCAGTATCCCATGGTAACCAACATTCACCTTGAGAAGTCAAATCAACATGTTCACTATTATTAATAATAATAATAATAATAATAATAATAGTGGTGGTGGTGGTGACAACTGATCATCTCACACACCCCGGGGGGGGGTCACTCCATAGGAAGGATGGGGCAGTAACCCATGGCAACTATCATTAACCTTGCTGAAATCAAATAATAATTATTAGTAGCAGTATTAATACTAGTGGTGACAACAGCTCAGCAATGCACACACACACAGGGGTCACTGTGCAGAAAGGAAGTGCCGGTCGCCCATAGCAACCCCCCCCCCGTGCCCTTTGCTCCCCTTTAAATGAAGGCGCCCCCCTCTCCCCTCCCCCACTCACGTGTTCAGCTTCCTGCTCCAGAACAGGACCCCCGGCCACAGCTCCCGGAGGTGCACGGCGCGGCCCAGGCTGCTCTTGATGGCGGCCAGCAGCCGGTTGGACTCCTGGTCCAGGCGGTCAGCGTAGGGCAGCAGCCGGTTATAGACGATCTCCTTCTGCAGGCTGAATCCCAGGCGCTCCGTCCTGTCCTCCCTGGCGCCCATGGCGGCGGCGGTGCCCCGGTGCCCTCTTGTCTCCCTGACAGTTCCTTGTGCCCCGGCCTCGGACTCCTCTGCCAACTCTCACTCTGTCTGCCGGTGACGAAGCAACCAATAGGGTGGGCACTGACGTCACCCACGAGGGCTTCACTTCGTCACTTCCGCCCCTCGCTCCAAGCCGCGCGTGTCGTCATCCCGAAGGGGGGGTGGGGTCACGTGATGAGCTTCCCTGGAATGATCAAGTGTCCTGTTCCAGTCAGAGTGACATCAGTTCTAGATCATTCCTAGAAACAGTTATACGGAGTGACCAATCAGCTTGTGCATTCAGCTTTATTAATGAAAGATAGAAGCTGATTGGTTGCCATTCACAGCTGTCCTTCATGTATTACTCCTTACATCAGAGGTAGGCAACCTGGGGCCCTCCAGCTTTTGCAGAACTACAAGTCCCATCATGCCTCTGAGAGTAATTGTAACTGCCAGCCTTGCAATGCCACATGGGAAATGTAGTGCCTACCCCTGCCTGACACGTTCTCCCAAATCCCCACCCTAAACTGATTGTAAACAATCACCTGGTAAAACAACCCATTCTGTAAAATAAGAAATGAAAAGCAAAAGATTTTTGTATAGATATAAATCAAATGATAAATACCCTTTTTTTCCTTTTTTTATAAGTGATCACAGTCCCTCTGCATAAGAGCTGGGGGGGGAGAAACACAGCAGCACACTGATCTTCCCAGTGAATGCCTATGCAGCCGGGAGGGGCGTGTCAGGACAAGTCTGATCATTGGAGGAGAGCAGGCTGAGCTCTCAGTATAGCTAGAGAACTGACCACACTGTGCTCTTCTGCTTAGCGTGGTCAGTTTTTAACAGGAAAGTAGAGGGACTGGCAGGAACACCAAAGAAAGCAATATAAAGAGAACAGGGTATTTCTCACACAAGTACATGGTACAGCAGGAACACATCAGGAGTATGAAGGGTTGGGGTAACAAATGCCTCAAGCTGCAGTAGGCAGTGGACAGGGTGTTTACATGCCGCAGTCGCAATGCTTTGTGTCACGCCCGCAGCAAAAAGAAAAGACCCGGCATAGTGATTGGTGGGCAGCATGCCTGCCGAACGCGACCCATTCAGGCAAACGGGAAAGCGTGGCAAAAATGGGGTCAAAAGGCGGCGGGGAGGTGTCACATCACCCCCTCACGTCTTCTATCAATCGCCTCTGAAAAGCAATCACAGATAGCACATCAGAGGACCAGTAGATTTAGACGCATGTCAAAATCTACTCTTTATACACAAGTCCCCCTTTGAAGAGAAATCTTCAGTGGATTGCCTTTCCAAAGGCCATTTAAGATCTTGTCGCCTTTCTCACAGCCTGTTTTAAAGGGATAGTTCACCTTTACCGAAAAACTGCAGAAAAGCAAACTGTGCAGCTCTGACTAAATACTGTATGGACAATGTCCTTGCTATACGTGTAGGGCCTACAACGTCCTGGGAGTATTCCAGTCAGGTTTATGGAGATATGTGATTGGCTTACACTGTAGGCCAATTACATATCTCCATAAACCTGACTGGAATACTCCCAGGACGTTGCTAAGTATTTCAAATTTACGAATTCAGAATTTCCAAATTTTTCACATTTACGAATTCAGAATTTCCAAATTTTTCAAATTTACGAATTCAGAATTTTCGAATTTACGAAAAAATCAAAAAATACGAATAAAACGAAAACTAACACATTTTTCGTCAGATGTCTACTCACTGCTGTGATAGTGGAGGTGGGCAGTGATGACTAGGCCTCACTTAGCAATGTCCTTGGGGTATTCCTTTCAGGAGATATGTAAATGGCCCATACCTATAGAAAGGATATTATTCTAGGGAAAGTGAGAAACAGCCTCTCAGGCTGCTTTCACATTGGGCGGTGGAGCCGCGGTGACGGTATAGCAGCGCTATTTGTAGCGCCGCTATACCGTCATATTTACCGCGATATTCGGGCGCTAGCGGTGAGGTTTTAACCCCCGCTAGCGGCCGAAAAAGGGTTAATACCGCCCGCATTGCGGGCGGTGTTACCGCGGTTTCCCATTGATTTCAATGGGAAGGCGCGGTAAACACACCGCTCCAAAGATGCGGCTAGCAGGACTTTTGGAGCAGTCCTGCTACCGCACCGCTTCAGTGTGAAAGCCTTCGATTTTTTCATGCGGTATAGCAGCGCTATTTTTAGCGCTGTACCGCATGAAAAACGCCTCAATGTGAAAGGGGCCTAAGAATTATGGGATATGTAGTCTTTAACCACTTAAGACCCGGACCTTTATGCAGGTAAAGGACCTGGCCAGTTTTTGCGATTCGGCACTGCGTCGCTTTAACTGACAATTGCGCGGTCGTGCGACGTGGCTCCCAAACAAAATTGGCGTTCTTTTTTTCCCACAAATAGAGCATTTTTTTGGTGGTATTTGATCACCTCTGCGGTCTTTATTTTTTGTGCTATAAACAAAAATAGAGCGACAATTTTGAGGAAAAAAAAACAATGGGCCAGATTCTCGTACTTTTCCCGCGACCATAGTGTAAGCAATTTACACTACGCCGCCCCAACTTACTGGAGCAAGTGCCATATTCCTCAAGCACTTGCTCCGTAGTTTGAGGAGGCGTAGTGTAAAAGGCCCGGTGTATCCCCGTGTATTTCAAAGGGGGCGGCTTATATTTAAATTAAGCGCGCCCCGTTCCGATCGAACTGCGCATGCGCCGGGCTAAAAATAGCCCAGTGCGCATGCTCCAGTTCTCGGCGGAAAACGTCAATGACGCCGACGTGTGTGTCATTGACGTAAAGTCGTATTCAAGAACGACTTACGAAAACGACGTACCCGACGGGAAAAGACGACGCGGACCCGACGCCATACTTAACATGGCATACGTGGGACTGGCGTAAGGTTACCCCTCATATAGCAGGGGTAACCTTACGCAAACGACGGTTACGCGACGCGATTTAGTTCGGGAATCGGCGTATCAGGCTCATTTGCATAAACAAATGAGACCTGAACGTAAACGCCACCTGGCGGCCGGCGGCGAATTACATTTAAGATCAGACAGTGTAAGTGACTTACACCTGTCGGATCTACAGCGTATCTATGCGAAAATGATTCTAGGAATCAGTCGCATAGATACACGGGTCAAAAAAGAGAGATACGACGGAGTTTCCTGAGATACTCCGTCGTAACTCTTATGAGAATATGGCCCAATATTTTTTACTTTTTGCTATAATAAATATCCCCAAAAAAGATATAAAAAAAAATGTTTTTCCTTAGTTTATGCCGATACGTATTGTTCTACCTATTTTTGGTAAAAAAAATCGCAATAAGCGTTTATCGTATGGTTTGCGCAAAATGTATATCGTTTACAAAATAGGAGATAGTTTTATTGCATTTTTATTAATATTTTTTTTTTTACTACTAATGGCGGCGATCAGCGATTTTTTTCATGACCGCGACATTATGGCGGACTCATCGGACAATTTTGACACATTTTTGGGACCATTGTCATTTTCACAGCAATATATACAATAAAAATGCATTGTTTACTGTGAAAATGACAATTGCAGTTTGGGAGTTAACCACTAGTGGGCGCTGAAGGGGTTAAGTGTGACCTCATATGTGTTTCTAACTGTAGGGGGGCGGGGCTGGACGTGTGACGTCATTGATCGTGTTTCCCTATAACAGGGAACAGACGATCAATGACATTGCCACAACGAAGAACAGGGAATGTGTGTTTACACACACCTCTCCCCTTTCTTCAGCTCTGGAGGACAGATCACGGGACACTGGCGGTGATCGGGTCCCGCGGTCACGGAGCTTCGGACCGGGTCGCGTGCGCGCGCCAGCAGCGCGCGCATGCAACCCCACAGCTGGGCTTAAAGGGCCACGTACAGGTACGTGGATGTGACCAGCCGTGCCATTCTGCCGACGTATAGCGGCGTGAAGGGGTCCCTCAGTGGTTAAAGCAGAACTTTACCTTACCCCCCCTAAAAAAATCTTTCCCCCCTGCCTACCTGATGCAGTGTTCTGCACAGGAAGGATACTCACCCACCCGGTGGATCCAACGTTGTCCCGCTGAGCTTCTCTTCTTTATAGCTGGAACTCGGGTCTCGCACCTTCATTATCTTTGTCTGGGGGCACAGGCACCCCCTGATGATGCGCAGCAAATTCCCCCCCCCTCCTGCTTTAGTTTATAGATGCTCCCGGCGCCTCTCAGGATATCCCTGTCACATATGCCTAAGAGGCACCAGGGGGCGCCAACATCATTTGCCTAGGCCAGTGATGGTGAACCTTGGCACCCCAGATGTTTTGGAACTACATTTCACATGATGCTCATGCACTCTGCAGTGTAGGTGAGCATCATGGGAAATGTAGTTCCAAAACATCTGGGGTGCCAAGGTTCGCCATCACTGGCCTAAGCCCTAGTCGAAGAGCAGAGAAGGGTTCAGGAAGAAAAAACTTTTGATAAAAAGTTATACAAACAAAAGGAAGAAGAAAAAAACAATAGCTGGGGGGGATAAGTTATAACGAAGATGAGAAAATTTGGAAAGGAAGGGTGAAGTTCCGCTCTAATGGGACGTTGCTCAATACTAGTGGGGGCTCGTCCGGGATGTCTCTGCTCTACAAACAGAGAAATATCTGGTAGGGAACTGTGAGAGTGTCATCATCCCAAAATGCGTAAGTAGAAAGAATATACTCCAATCACAGGGACTATTATTGGCAAATAACCTCCAGACATGGATGTCTCATCTTTCAAATTATGTTTAAGGTCTTCTGTTGGTCCTTTTTTTACTGCAGTATACTGTATATGCATATAAGCCCTGTCTTTGTTCTCTATTTTAGACCATTTTATCTTGTTACTTGATGCAATTTATATTATTTTTACATATCCTTGCTTTGGAGGTTATTTGTCCATTGTGCCCATTATGGGCACAATGGACAAATAACCTCCAAAGCAAGGATATGTAAAAATAATATAAATACCCTCCAATCACAGGGACTATTATAGTCCCTGTGATTGGAGGGTATTTTTTGTTCTACAAGCAAGTTGCCAGGACAACAAGCCGGAAACGGCCAATATGGACCCCGCTGCTGCAGTAGAGTAGTGTAAGGAGCAAGTAAGTGGTTGCCAGTAATCAAATGTAGTGGTTGAAATCCCCAGAAATACCTGGTTCGGAAGAGCAAATCCACCAATCAATGACACTTTTAGTTCCTGATCAGAGAAAATTCATACTAGACCAGGGCTCAAGTCCTGCGGGAACGCGTGGGAACGGAGTTCCTGTACTTTTTTCACAGCAGGAACTCAGTTCCCTTTGCAGGACTAGAGCAGCCAAGAGCAACCGAGGCGCCCGAGCCAATCCTTCACTAAGCGGCAATGCCCAGCTCGAGTCACTGTCAGGGGCAGGCGAACCTTAGTAATCCTTTATGTTACTGGCTGCTTCCTGTATATGGATTCATCAGGTAGTGTTCGGGTATTCCGTCACTTCCTCGATGCCGCAATGTCTCCTGGGAGCTTTTGTCATTGTTCCCAGGAGACATTGCGGAGGTCTGCCGCGAGTTAACGCGGGATTTAGAAAGAACTCGCACACTACCCCAGAGCCGCTGATAGGCCAGTACAACTGGCCCAGTTGTACCGGGCCCGGCTGGCAGGGGGGCCCGGGCAGCCTCGACAGAACCAATTAATGTTATAAAAAAAAAAAAA
This sequence comes from Rana temporaria, assembly GCF_905171775.1. Taxonomy (NCBI): domain Eukaryota; kingdom Metazoa; phylum Chordata; class Amphibia; order Anura; family Ranidae; genus Rana; species Rana temporaria. The sequence goes on along the minus strand of NC_053492.1, from coordinate 459,547,426 downwards.
CCTCCACAGCCCTGACCGCTAGTCATCCGTCCAACCAGACCCCCCCCCCCCCCCCCCCCCCTGCTTTCTACGTGTTTTTTTTTTTTGGCTCAGTACCTGCCTGCTTGTTCCGTTCGTAGGCTGCAGCAGGTAGGAACTATTTCCTCTAATTCGGGCGCGGAAGAGTACTGTATCTCTTCTTTCTCCCGCGCCCCGCTCCTCTGCTCTGCTCACTCAGTCTGCAGAATCAAGTCCCGGCCAGCTTGTCCTTCCCTGGCGCCGCGGAGTGATTCATCTCCCTCCGCTCTCTTGGCGCTCAGAGTGAGAGAAGGTAAAAAGCAGCGGCGGTTGCAGAAAGAAAAAAAAATGTTTTGTGACACTTTCAGGACGCGAATCCAGGCAGACAGACAGCACAGCAGCACTACTACTGCAGTCAGGACTCAGGATCAAGGAGGAAGTGACTCTGTCCTGGGGCCAGGAATCAGGTATGAATGTACTTGTTTGGGGGGGGGTGGCGGTGGATTCAAGATCTACTGTCTGCAGGCTCACTCTAATTATTATTTCAGGCCTGGCTACCCCACTATCTGAAAGTACAAGATCACATAGCAGAAACCCTTGAGAACAAGACAGTCTGATCACTGAGTAGTGGTAGCATTTAAAGCGGGGGTTCACCCAAAAAATAAATTTGTAACATTACATTCAGCCGAGTTGTCCTAATGACAATCGACTGTTTTTTTTTTTCCCCGTACATACCGTATTTCACCGCCGTATGTCTTCTGCGGGACTGGGCGTTCCTATTTGATTGACAGGCTTCCGACCGTGGCATACTGCGCGTGACGAGTTGCTGAAAGAAGCCGAATGTCGGTACGCAGGCGCCGTATAGAGCCGCACCGACGTTTGGCTTCTTTCGGCAACTAGTGACGCGCTGTATGCGACGGTCGGAAGCCTGTCAATCAGATAGGAACGCCCAGTCCCGCAGAAGACATACCCGGAAGCGGCGGTAAAATAAGGTATGTACAAAAAAAAACAGCCGATTGTCATTAGGACAACTCGGCTGAATGTAATGTTAAAAATGTATTTTTGGATGAACCCCCGCTTTAAGGAAAATGTTTCACTGCATACCTCCCAACCGTCCTGGATTCCGCGGGACCCTCCCGCAATTCCAAGTGGGTCCTGCGGACTAGACTAGAGTCCCGGAAAACAGGGCCCCAGGCACGACCTTTAGGGGGGCGACATTCCGTGCCTCCTCCTAATTTTCATTTCCTGTGTCCCCGATCTCACCCGCCATGTTTGGGGTCCGGTGCCCTGTGAATGGGCGTATGGGGGTCATGTGCGGCGTGGGGCTGGCCTGTCTGCGATCGTCTAGAAGTCCCGCCTCCACACATGACCGCTATACGCCCAATCACAGTGCGATGGGAAATACGGACCATGGAGACAATCACAGTGTGAGCCGCTGGAGCTGCGGTCTTCCGTTCCGCCTGTCTCTCTGCTCTGTGTCCCTCGGCGGCAGTGTGTCCCTCGGCGGCAGAGGGGCAGGGCGACTCTGTTCTAAAAGGTGGGAGCATAGATGATGGAGGTGCAGTCTTACACCATGGAGCGGGCTGCAGGTGGATGGCGCAGGCGGGGAGTCGGGACAGAGGTAAGGAGGACGGATTTGAACCGAGCTGTGGGGAGGGGGGGGGGTGTGAGTAGTGCAGGAAGTAGGACGCTTACTGTAGGAGTCAGGGGGGTCAGCGTCTGTGTCAGGTGGGGGTCAGCGTAATGTGAGTAGTGCAGAAAGTAGGAGTCAGGTGGATCAGTGTGTGTGTCAGGGGGTCAGATAGATCACATGTGTTCAAAACATGGAAAGAGTGCAGCGCTATGTGGTTAAAATCATGTGTGAAATAAATGTTATACCTTGAAATGTAAATAAATGATATATGAAAAATGTATTAAAAGGAAAACGAATGCAGAGTCCAAAAAGAACATAACATAGTCTGTGAAGAGTTAATTTCAAAAGCACACTACATAGACCACACTGCACACTGACCTCTCCCCCTCTCTCTTGCCCTCCCTTTCTCTTGCCCTCCCCCTCCCCCTCTCTTGCCCTCCCCCCTCTCTCCCTCCCCCTCTCCCCCTCTCTCTCCCTCCCCCTCTTTCTCTCTCTCCCGCCTCTTTCTCTCTCCCTCTCTCTCTCTCCCCCCTCCCTCTCTCTCTCTCTCTCCCCCTCCCCTCCCCCTCTCTCCCCCTCCCCCCTACACTCAGTACATAGCGCACCCTGCCACCCTGCACTCAGTACATAGCGCACCCTGCACTTAGTACATAGCGCACCCCGCCACCCTGCACTCAGTACATAGCGCACCCCGCCACCCTGCACTCAGTACATAGCGCACCCCGCCACCCTGCACTTAGTACATAGCGCACCCCGCCACCCTGCACTCAGTACATAGCGCACCCCGCCACCCTGCACTCAGTATGTATCGTTTTTCGGGTGAACCCCCGCTTTAATATGGTCATGGCAGTTAGAGGCCTGGGGACAATGTTATAATTCTATTCCATAAGTCTTTTCCACCAAAGGGGTTTTGAGTTTCCTAACATTTTAAAAGTGATGTATATACTGGTGGAGTCTGATCAGTGCAGCCAGTCATGCCGCCAATGCCATATTGTGCTGCAGACAGTGCCACCCAATGACGCTAATGCCATAACGCATAGGGAGGGGCCAAGGGCGGGGCCATGGGTGTGGCTGAAGGAGGGATCAGGGGTGGAGCTGAAGTGGGCCCCGTCAGGTATGCTGTACGGGGCCCCATGATTTCTATCAGCGGCCCTGCGCACGGAGGTGGAGGTGACTGTAAAGTGACTGTGAATATTATGCCGCGTACACACGGTCATTTTTCGGCATTAAAAAAACAACGTTTTTAAAAAATGTCATTTAAAATGATGGTGTGTGGGCTTCACATAATTTTCCGGGTTCTGAAAAACGACAAAATTTTTTTTTTCGAGCATGCTGCATTTTTTACGACGTTTTAAACAATGTAGTTTTTCAGGTTGTAAAAAATGATCGTGTGTGGGCTAAAACAACGTTAAAAACCTGCGCATGCTCAGAAGCAAGTTATGAGACGGGAGCGCTCGTTCTGGTAAAACTACCGTTCATAATGGAGTAAGCACATTCATCACGCTGTAACAGACAGAAAAAAGCGCGAATCGTCTTTTACTAACACGGAATCAGCTAAAGCAGCCCAAAGGGTGGCGTCATCCGCATGAAACTTTCCCTTTATAGTGCCGTCGTACGTGTTGTACATCACCGCGCTTTGCTAAAGCATTTTTTTAAAACCATAGTGTGTGGGCAACGTAATTTTAATGATGAAGTTGGAAAAAACAACTACATGCCGAAAAACGTAGTTTTTTTCATGCCAAAAAATGATCGTGTGTACACGGCATTAAAGTTCATCAGTTCTTCAAGGCTCAACTTATTCTACTAAGTTCATTAAATATGATGGCAAAGCAATAGGTTTTATGGGAATCCCATATTCCCTTCCCCCAACCAAGTTATATCCCCCAATAAACAAAAATCAAAACAACGCAAATGACTGTTCATTGTCTCTGAGGTGATAGATGGAGGTCTGGCAGTAGGGTGATATGGTGGATGTTAAGCCCCGTACATACGATTGGAATTTCCGATGGAAAAAATCAGACAGACTTTTTCCATCGGAAATTCCGACAGTGTGTATGCCCCATCAGAGTAATTCCATCGGGAATTCCATCGGAGTAATGTCATCGGAAATTCCAATGAATTCCATCGGAGTTTAGATAGAGAACATGTTGGGCTAGATTCACGTAGGGGGACGCAAGTTTGTGCGGGCGTAGCGTATCCTATTTACGCTACGCCTCCGCAACTTAGTCGGGCAAGTGCAGTATTCACAAAGCACTTGCTCTGTAAGTTGCGGCAGGGTAGCGTAAATCTGCCGGCGTAAGCGCGCCGAATTCAAATTGTCAAGAGGTGGGCGTGTTTTATGTAAATAAAACATGACCCCACGTAAATGACGTTTCTCACAAACGGCGCATGCGCCATCCGTGAAAGTATCCCAGTGCGCATGCTCCAAATTACGCCGCAAATTGTCAATGCTATAGACGTGAACGTAACTTACGCAAAGCCCTCTTCGCGAAACGACTTACGCAAACGACGTAAATGATGCAAAATTCGACGCTGGCCCGACGTCCGTACTTAACATTGGTTGCTCCTCATATAGCAGGAGCAATGTTACGCCGGAAAAAGCCTTACGCAAACAACGTAAAAAATGCACGTACGTTTCTGAATCGCCGTATCCAGCGCATTTGCATGTTCTACGCTGAAATCGACGCAATCGCCACCTAGCGGCCAGCGTAAATATGCAACTAAGATACGACGACGTAAGAGACTTACGCCAGTCGGATCTTAGCCTAATTTCGGCGTATCTTGCTTTCTGAATACAGAAAAAAGATACGCCGGCGCAGCTTTGAATTTACGCGGCGTATCTATAGATATACCGGCATAAATTCATGCTTAATCTAGCCCGTTCTCTTTTACTCCGATGGAATTCCGTCTGAATTCCGATGTGGTTTTGGTCCGATCGTGTGTACAGGGCTTGAGGGCCAGATTCACAAACGAGATACGACGGCGTATCTACTGATACGCCGTCGTATCTCTGTTTCTAACTATGCGACTGATTCATAGAATCAGTTACGCATAGCTAGCCCTAAGATCCGACAGGTGTAATTGAATTACACTGTCGGATCTTAAGGATGCAATTCTAGGCCGACCGCTAGGTGGCGAGGCCATTGCGGCCGGCGTAGAATATGCAAATGAAGACTTATGGCGATCCCCGAACATCCCGAACGGCCCGTCAAACTAAATCTACGTCGTTTCCGTCGAGTTATGCCGTGTAAAACTAGGGCTGAGCCCTAGTTGTCTTAAGCCATGGTAAGTATGGCTGTCGTTCCCGCGTCGAAATTTAAACATCAACGTCGTTTGCGTAAGACGTCCGTGAATGGCGCTGGACGCCATTTACGTTAACGATCTTTATTAATATTCATGTGTGCAGTAATTAGTATGTATAAGGTGCGAGTCACGGGGGTTGTATGCAGTGCTGTCTATACTAGCTTTTGCTCGATGAAAATTTCATGCATTTTCCATTAGTTGTAGAATTGTTTAGTGCTTCTTGCTAATGCATTAATAACTAATCCTCATGTGAGTAAAGTAAATTTAGCATATGACCAGCCGGAGACTGCTGTTGGTAATTATTACGTCACCTATCATCTTGCCAACAATTCACAAAATAGTTAGGTGTTAGGTTGATTCTTACTTTACAAGTCTGAATAAATAGTGTGCTGACATGTCACTGTATACAGCAACGGTTATAATTAAAAGGAGCTTAAAGCTGAACTCCAGGATAATAATATAGGGCCAGATTCACAGACATTTGCGGCGGCGTAACGTATCGCATTTACGTTACACCGCCGCAAGTTTTACGGGCAAGTGCTTGATTCACAAAGCACTTGCCTGTAAACTTGCGGCGGCGTATCGTAAATCCCTCCGGTGCAAGCCCGCCTAATTCAAATGGGGCGTGGTTCATTTAAATTAGGCGCGTTCCCACGCCGAACCTACTGCGCATGCTCCGTTTTGAAATTTCCCGCCGTGCTTTGCGTGAAATGATGTCGCACCGACGTAATTTTTTGAACGTCGACGTGAGTTACGACCTTTCCTATTTACGGACAACTTACGCAAAAAAAAAAATGTTAATTCGACGCGGGATTGACGGCCATACTTTAACGTGGCAAGTCTAAATATAGGCCAAGAAATAGCAGCTTTAACTATACGCCGGGAAAAGCCGACTAGCGGCGACGTAAGAGAATGCGACGGCCGCGCGTACCTTCGTGGATCGCCGGAAAAAGGTAATTAGCATACCCGAAGCGGAAAACGACGCAAACTCCACCCAGCGGGCGCCGAAGTATTGCACCTACGATCCGAAGGCGTACAAAGCCGTACGCCTGTCGGATCGAAGCCAGAAGCCGTCGTATCTTGGTTTGAGGATTCAAACTAAAGATACGACGCGGCAAATTTGAAAATACGCCGGAGTATCAGTAGATACTCCGGCGTATTTCTTCTGTGAATCTGGCCCATATTGTCTAAATACAAGTGGCATTGGTATTTTTTTGCTTTGTGTATTTCTTCCAGATCTGTGCAGTAATCCAGCATGAAACGTTGCCTCTGCGCAGGAGCTTCCTGTAATAAAGACCGCTCACTGCTGCTCTCTCTCCTCGTGCAGGGTGACTGGTCTTGTCTCCGCCCCCTCCTGTAATTTTATGCAGTGAGTGGGCCTGCTGGGCCCCTCCCATAGCTCTGTTCTCTGCACATGTGCTGATGTCACTGCTGCATTTACAAGGCAATAACTGGGTCTGTAAAGACATTAGGTGCACACAAAGTAGATTTGTATTCCTTGAGGCTATTGATGGATATATTTAAATAAAAACATTTAAAGCGGAGTTCCGCCTATTTTTTTTTTAAGTCAGCAGCTACAAATACTGCAGCTTCTGACTTTTAAAATAAGGACACTTACCTGTCCAGGGCGCACGCGATGTCGGCACCTGAAGCCGATCCGTCCCTCGGCTCTCGGGTGGAGGCGCCGCCATCTTCGGTAAAGAATCAGGGAGTGAAGCCTTGCGGCTTTACTTTCTGGCAGGGATGGACTGGCCATTGGGACTACAGGGAGTTTCCCGGTGGACCGATGGCTCAGTGGGCCGGCTTCAGTGACAGCGGACCGCCACCCCCCTCCGCTCCTCTGTTTCTCCCCTCCCACAGTACTCACCTCCTCTCCCTCCCCACAGCGCTCACCTGGGGGGAAAAAGAAGCAGGGGGAGGGCCAGAGGAGCATGGGGGAGGGGACAGACAGCTGACTCAAAATCTATGGCCTGGGAGTTTCTCACTTCTGCCTAATCTTGTCCCAAAAGGGGGGGCACAAAACTGATTCTTTCCCTGGGTGAAATAATGTCTAGCTTCCCCACTGGTACTGCCTATAAGAGTAGCAGTACCAGCCATTCTACTCTAATAAAGTAGAACGGCTAGTGGCTAGTGAAGGGGGAGAGGGGGCTTGGGTGGTCGGGGGGGGGGGTGCGGGAGTTGTCCGGCCTCCATGGGAGAGACCTGTCAAAGTGGGCCAGTCTAAATGAAGTCCAGGGCCAAATTTTTGTCCCAGACCAGCCCTGCTTTCTGGTTCCCTACTGCGCATGCGCGACTCGCGCTGCGCGATCCCACTGGTCCCTGCTGTCTTCTGGGACCTGTGTGTCTCCCAGAAGACAGCAGGGGGGACAGAGAAGGCGATGGAAGTGGCATAGATACCCGCGGGTGGCTCAGGTATCTATGCCCGGAAGTGGGAGAAAAATATCTACTCCCCCCTCCGCTTTAATTACAAGTTTTTGCTCAGGTAGGTTAGCTTTTAATGATTTCTATGGTTACAAAAAACACTTTCATTTTACAACATCAACATCGTAATAACAAGTCCCCATACAACCAATTTATTTGTCCTGGGACTTTATACTGGTTCCCGACCGGCTCACGCAGATAAACTGCGGCAGAATGGCTCTCCTGGGCGAAATCCTGTATATATACGGCTTTGCCCAGGAGAGCCACCAGAGGGCGCACGAGCGCCGCCGAAGGGCATGCGTACATGCCCACTGCACGGCTGGGAACCCAATGCGCCTGGCCGGCGGGCACGATCTCCGCCGGCCACACCTCATTGCATGCACGAGCACCAGCTGTGCTGTCAGAGAAGACAGATCATGTGTTTCTACAAAGTAGAAACAGCGATCTGTCATCTCTCCTAGTCACGCTTAACCCCTTGATCGCCTAATAAGTGTTAACCCCTTCCCCACCAGTGACATTTATACAGTAATCAGTGCATATTTATAGCACTGATTGCTCTATAAATGTCAATGGTCCCAAAAATGTGTCAAAAGTGTCCAATCTGTCTGTCGCAATGTCGCAATACCGCCATGTTGCTGATCACTGCCATTACTAGTAAAAAAAAAATATAATAATAAAAACGCCATAAATCTTTCCCATAGTTTGTAGACGCTATAACTTTTGCACAAACCAATCAATATACACTTATTGCGATTTTTTTACCAAAAATATGTATAAAAATACATATCGGTCTAAACTGACAAAGTAATTTGACGAAACAAAGAATATATATATCAGCCTGAACTGATGAAGAAATTTGTGTTTTCATTTTTTTTTTTTTTTTCCAAATATTTTTATTAGGTTTTTAAAATGTATAAATACAGATTATCATAACATATTATGGCATCGTATTCACAACAAAAAGATGACTTAATGTGTAAACAATGGAGAAGAACTTTGCATATACTATACGGGGGAAGTATAATAACATTATAATCTCACACTCGAGGGTAAAGCAGGGGATTTGGGGAAAAAAAAAAAAAAAAAAAAAAAAAAGGGTGGAAAAATGCGATGTTCATCCATGTCAAGAGGGATAATGATCAAAGAATATTCTATTGTCATATTCCTTCCAAAAAAAAAATAAAGCTAATATAAGGAGAGTCATTTAACAGAACAACAATATCAGTTGTCTAATAAATTTCTATATTCTCCGGAGTCTATAAATTGCAACCAACATGCCCATTTCTTGTAAAATTTTCCAGAGGAATCCGAAGATTGACTGATCAAATCTTCCATATTTGCTATATGTTGGGTTTTTCTCAACCAATCAGAGATAGACGGGGGAGAAGGTTGAAGCCATTTAGCTGGAATACAGAGTTTAGCTGCATTTATCAGGTGTAAGATTATTGAGTCTTTATAAACAGAATTGGGCAGTGTAGAGTGATGCAGTAAGTATTGTTGGGCGTTAAAATCTGGAGCATACGTAGTGATTTTATATATCATATCGTGTACTTGTTTCCAAAATGGTTTGATGTTTTTACAATCCCACCATATATGGAGTAGTGTGCCTACTTCAGAATTACATCTCCAGCACAGGGGGGATACATTGGGACTAAATTTATTAATGATATGGGGAGTTCTGTACCATCGTGAATACAGCTTGTATCCGTTTTCTTGGGTGAGTACGTTCAGAGTGCCTTTGTGTATTCTGCGAAACACTGTTTCCCACTGTTCCGAAGAGAGAGATATTTTTAATTCTTCCTCCCATTTGAGATTAGATGTGTCAGTTTTCAAATCAAATCCTGAGTAGAATAAGGAATGTAGTGTAGAGATCAAATGTTTTTGGGAAGATTTTTTCAGACATAAAATTTCGAAAGGGGTTTTCAGTCTATGCCAGTTGTAGCAAGGGTGTAGCTTATTAGCAAATTGACAAATAATCTCAAAATCACGTTGGGAGATATTATCGTCTGGGTGATCTGCAAGGAAGGCTTCATATGATACCGTGGCTCCTTGTTTAAAAAGTGTGTTGATTCTCAATGTGTCAGTCAAACATTTGCCGGTAGGTTTAATATAATACCTTCCCAGATGTATTTCTGGGTTATGAATCAAAGGAGTCATAGGACCATATGTTGATGAGATGTCATATTTTTTACAAAGAGATTTAAAAATGCGTAACGTGTTTCCAGTGATTAAATGGGAATTAATCTTTTTAGGGATTTTACTGGGATGAATCCAAGGCATGTGTGTTAGGGGAATAAGTTGCGTGTAAGAGGATTCCTCCAGGTTAACCCAATCCTTGACGTGAGCATGCAGATGCCAGTCTGCAATACGTGTCAGATGACACGCCCAATAGTATTTTTGTAAGTCCGGTAAGCCTATTCCCCCTAGAAGTTTGGGGATGATGAGTTTATCCCATTTAATTCTGGGTTGTCTCATGTTCCAAATGAATTTTAGGCACATTCGCTTAAAGTTCCTAAAAAATGTGCATGGAACTCTGGTTGGTATAGTCTGGAGTAGGTACAAAAATCTCGGGAGAACGTTCATTTTAATAATATCTGCCCTCCCAAACCATGAGAAGAAATTCGAGCCCCACTTGATTAAATCAGCTTTGATTGTTGCAAGTAGTGGCATAAAGTTTTTGTCAAACAGGTCTTTCACGTTTGGTGTTAAATTAACCCCTAGGTAGGTCAGGCATTCCTTTTCCCAACTAAAAGGAAAGTTTTGTTGGCAAAGTGATACTACAGATCTGGGTAGAGAAATATTCAGGGCCTTAGATTTGGCAAAATTAATTTTCATATTAGAGATGGTATGGAACAGGGAAAGGTCTTTCAATAAATTGGGAATAGTAGTGATGGGACTAGAGAGGAATAAAAGGATGTCATCAGCAAATGCAGCTAACTTATACATCTTATCATTTATAGCGATACCCATGACATCCCTGTTCATTCTGATTTTACACAAAAAAGGTTCTAATATGAGCACAAAAATTATTGGTGAAAGTGGGCATCCCTGTCTCGTTCCATTCGACACAGAGAAAGCCTCCGACAGCCCGCCGTTAACTTTGACCCTAGCCGTGGGAAATGAGTATAGTAATTGAATGAATTGAAGTAGTCTGTCTTGTAGTCCTATAGCTTTTAATGCCTCATGCATATAATCCCAGGCTACTCTGTCGAAGGCTTTCTCTGCGTCGAGGGATAATAAAAATCCCGGTGAATTATTGTTTTGGAGCCAATTTTGAATAAGGATCGCTTTAGTGGTATTGTCTCTCGCCTCTCTACCTGGAATAAATCCAACCTGATCTAGGGCAATAAGATTAGGCAGTAAGGGCAGTAAGCGATTAGCAATAATTTTAGCGTACAATTTAATATCTACATTTAGGAGCGAGATAGGTCTGTAATTGGATACCATCGTTACATCTTTATTAGGTTTAGGAATCACCGCTATATGTGCTTCCAATAAATTTTTGGCAATTTCTGGGGGAGCAGGAATAGAATTGAAAGCGTGTATGAAATGTGGAATAACAATATCCGGGAAAGATTTATAATAGTTCACCGTAAACCCATCAGGTCCTGGGCATTTGCCTATATTCAATTGTTTAAGAGCTAGTAAGGTCTCGGTTAAATCTATAGGTTTTTCCAAATTTTTAGCTACTGTCAAGTCTATAGGTTTAGGACTATATTTTTTCAGAAAATCAGAGATAAGATTTTTTCTATCAAGCGAATCTTTTGGAGGAATTATAGTGGGCAAGTTATATAGATGAGAGTAAAATTTCTGGAATTGGTTTGCAATATCATTGGAGTTGCTATATGATTTCCCAGTAGAGTCAGATATGGAGTATATGTTATTATTTATTTTCGATTTTTCTGAGTTAATTGTGTTAGCTAAAAGTCTACTGATTTTGTTGCCAAATTCATAAAAGACTTTTCTTGACAGATTTAAGTTGCGTTTAATTTTTTTTTCTAACAGCAAAAGAAGTTCTTCCCTGGCCTTAATAAGTTCTGAAAGAGTCTCCTTTGCTAATGATTGTTTATGTTTTTTTTCCAAGCAATTAATTCGGTCTGTGAGATCTTTGATGCACATCTGTCTTAATTTATTTCTTTTAGAAGCCAAGGAGATTAATTCCCCCCTGAGTACGCATTTGTGTGCTAACCAAACGTTTAATGGATGAACTTCTGCCGAATTATTATCTTCGAAATAATGTGTAAGTTTAGTTTTCAGTGATTCAACATTACTGGTGTCGTTGAGTAGGGAATTATCAAGTTTCCACCTAGGGGGTAATAAAGGTTTTTCCTTGAATGATAAAGACATAGCTATGGGATTGTGATCTGATATAATCATAGGTTCTATAGTGGCATCTATTAGAGTATCTAGACCATTTTGAGATATTAATATAGTCCAATCGCGAATATGTATCGTGGGGAGTGGAATAAAATGTAAAATCTTTACTATTGGGGTGCAGAGTACGCCATGCATCATGTAGTGATAATTTGTGAAGGGAATTTTTAATTGTTCTGAGAGCTTTGTACGAAATTTTTGAAGATCCAGACGAAGTGTCCAATAGAGGGTTGAGGGCTAGATTAAAATCCCCCCCAACAATGAGCATACCGGTTGCAAACGATTCAAGAGTTTCCAATGTATGTACAAGGAATGGAGCATGCGATTTGTTAGGTGCATATAAATTAGCAATCGTGACAGGTACATTGTAAAGAGAGCCCTTGAGGAACAAATATCTCCCTTCGTTATCAATTTTGGAGTCCATCAGTTTAAATGGACAATGTTTAGAAACCATAATAGAGACTCCTCCTGTTTTAGAACCAGGATTGGTAGCATTATAAATATGAGGGAATCTCTTGTCTTTAAAAATCGGAGCGTTATCCGTCTTAAAATGGGTCTCCTGAAGTAATATGATGTCAGCCTTGGATTTAGTAAGTATTAAAGATAATTTAGACCTCTTTTCGGGCACATTGAGGCCTTTTACATTTAAGGAATAGAACTTAACCTTGCTTAGTTGAGTGGACGAGCCAGCAACTGAATGAGTCATCGCATCAAATGGGTAGGGTATATGAGGGATAAAGTTAATAAAGGGGGTGAGATCAGAAAAATTTATTGAATATAAGAGAAATATATATATAAAAAAAAAAAAAAAAAAAAAAAAAAAGTAAATAAATAAATAAATATAACGAAAATAACTAATGGGAAAAGAAAAGGGAGAAAATAAAGTTTGAAGACGTATATCAAATCACAACAATTGGTAGTTAAAACACAAGTATTATGGATATATAAATGTGTCAAAATTTTTAGACAATTTAATAAAAAGAAAAAGGAGACCACCCTTTAAGGCGGTATAATTGGTGAGGAATAAAGCAGACTCTTCACGTCGCTGACCCAGATAGGGTTAGGATAGAGAGCTTTACTCCGTGGGGGTTGGAATGAAACTGAACTCGGATAGAGCCTAGGATCGTCGGTCTGCCCACCACTACAGACCTGCATAGCTATGCATATGGTAGTAGAAGGAGATCGAGACGGGAATAAACAAAAATCCATTAACCTAAATATATAACCTGAGGGCAAAACATTCTTTCGGTGTATAACAAAGTTGCAGAATATTGCAATATATCAACAAATCCAGGAGATTAACCAATACATGTTATTCTTTCGTTTAAATAGAGTGGATACTTTTCTGTCAACAATAAAAAGAAAGAAGAAACATGTGAAAATTATTCAAATGGCTACAACATATACAAAGTGAATTGTATTGTAATCTTGTATATTCGAATAAAAAGAAAGAATAATAAAAATATGAAGGGATATAATAGGCTCTATAATCATTGTGTCATAGCCAACAAAACAGTATCCTCTAAGCCATAAGAAATACATTCAGTGCAAGCTCCCTTGCACTGAAGCATTCAAATGGGAATCGTTTCCTGCTGGATATTAATTCACCGACAGGAGCATCTATCAGCTAAGACGTAAAAATACAATAACACTATAATATGAATTTAGATTGCGCCAGTGTTTAGACAACCACTCAGACTAGTACTGAACATACAAACATTAAATATATCATAATGTACTAGTGGCAATAAAAAAGATTAGATGGACAAAACACAAAAGGCATCTTGCAGGATGAAGATATTCAGTATTCTCTCCTGGATTTTCTATTGCGTGTTGAGCTGGGAGATTGGAGGTCGGTGTGTTGATCTTTAGCTGATAAGGGTAATTTCTCCGTAGACAATGAGCGACGTCTTCTGGACCTGGATGGAGCTACTTCCATCATATCATCTTGCACATTTTCCTTCCTGTTGGGACGAGGTCTGAAATCTGCATACCAATCCGGAACATCCATATAAGGGATATCCATTGCGCAGCAGAAAGGGTGCAAATCTTCAGGTACCCTCAAGAGAGCTGATTGGCCCTGATAGGTGGCGAACAGTCCGAATGGGAACTTCCACCGATAGATTATATTTTTGCTGCGTAGTGCTTCCAGTAAAGGTCTCAGGTCTCTCCTATGTTGGAGTGTAATATATGATAAATCCTGATAAATTTGGATTAGCGTCCCTTCATAAACGCATTTTGACCGCAGCTTGGCGTTTCTTAAAATTTCTTCTTTAAGTTGAAAATCGCATAGACAGCATATAACATCCCTTGGCGGATCAGTGGCTCTGCCTTTTGGTTTAAGGGCTCTGTGTAGGCGCTCCATTTTGATCGCTGATGCTGCGGGACGGCCCAAGAGATTATTGAACAGTCCAGTGATGACTGATGTAAGATTGTCATTTTCTACATTCTCTGGAAGACCCCGAATCCGTAAATTATGGCGACGGCTTCGGTTCTCCAAATCTTCCACTTGGCGATGCAAATCTCTTAGGTGGAGTGTATGAGAATCTACTTTGCGATTCACATGACGTATTACAGCGCTGTGTTGCGCAGTTGTTTTTTCCACTTCTACCACTCGCGCTGTAACTGCGCGTACCTCTATAGTTAGTTCAGCTATGGCGGCTGCCAATGTAGACTTTATGTCCGCTGCAACCAAGTGGAGGTCTCCCAAACTAGGTCGTTGTGCCAAATCATTGGGTGTCCCGGCATTGTGGTCACGGTTAAAGGGCAAAATACCGTCGGGTGTAATTTGCGGATGCTGTGAGCTCGGCAGGTTCTCCATTATGACTGCCTATGTATCTCCGGTGCAAGATTACAAGGGGCTGTATCTTTGTCAATATCCCTTCAATTTAGTCGCAACTTGCACAAAATATGCCCGGGTGTATACTGATCTCCGGTATGGGTCGTTGGGTATCAAGAACGGCTTACCGGTGTCCCGACCAGCCAATTTAGGTCTGTAATAGCGGGAGCTCTCAGACTAGGCAACCATCTTCAGTCCCGGCTAGACCACGCCCCCCGTGTTTTCATTTTTTTGGGGGGATATTTTTTATAGCAGCAGGAACAAGGGGCCAGATTCACAAAAGATATACAACGGCGTATCTCCATTGCGGTCGGCGTAAAATATGCAAATGACTAGTTACGGCGATTCACGAACGTCCGCGTTACCCGTCGCTCTAACTTAACGTTGTTTCCGTCGAGATACGCCGCGTAAAATTAGGGCTGAGCCCTAGGTGTTCTAAGCAATGCTAAGTATGGCAGTCGTTCCCGCGTCGAAATTTAAAAAATCACGTCGTTTGCGTAAGTCGTCCGTGAATGGCGCTGGACGCCATTTACGTTAACGTCTAAACAAATGACGTCCGTGCGACGTCATTTAGCGCAATGCACGTCGGGTAATTTTCCCGACGGAGCATGCGCAGTATGTTCGGCGCGGGAACGCGCCTAATTTAAATGGTGCCCGCCCCATTTGAATTAGGCGGGCTTGCGCCGAGCGGATTTACGTTACACCGCCGCAAGTTTACAGGTAAGAGCTTTGTGAATCAGGCACTTACGCTGTAAACCTGCGGCGGTGCAGCGTAAATCAGATACGTTACGCTGCCGCGGAGCAACGTAAATGTACCTGAATCTGGCCCACAGATCTCTATAATCTCCCAGTCAGAGTAATCCCCACACATTTAGAAAGCACCCCCTAGGGACACACTTAACCCTTTGATCACCCCTGGTTATAATCCCTTTCCTGCCAATATTATTACTACAGTGGCCGTGCAAATAACTTCACATTCACCAGGATTAACATGGTTCTATCATCTCTTAGCCCAGGGGTCTCCAAACTGCGGCCCTGGGGCCAGTTGTGGCCCTTTGCTGACCTTTATCCGACCCTAGGGGCACTATTTCATCCACTGACACCAACAATAGGGAATCATTCTTGTTGCTGACACCAACAATGGGGCACTATTCCGCCAACTGACACCATCAAAAGGGCACAGTTACTTCCATTGACACCTATGATGGGGCACTAGTCCTCCCACTGACGCCAAAGATATGGTATTGTTTACTCCCACAGGACACCTGGACATTTTCTACTCAAAATGGTCCTAGTCCGGCCCCCCTAAAGCCTGAAGGACAATAAACTGGCCCTTTGTTTAGAATGTTTGGAGACTCTTGTGACTTAGCCAAATCCCCATTGGAACATCCAATTTGAGCTGATAGTCGGTAGTAAAATTCAGTCTTGAACTCATAAAACGTTACCATCTGCTAAGACATGTCTGACATACCGTATCTTCTAATCCCACAAATATACAATGTAACGGTCACCACCGTTTACGACCTTCCATCACCCACGACAGCTCATCTGACACTCCAACCGTCCAACAGACATCAGACATCCCAGAATAACGAGACTTGCTCCATTACTGGTTTCAAAATGAAGACTACTTTAACGGTACACTTAACTTGCTTATATGCAGTACACAGGTTACAGAAATCACAGGAACATCAAACTGTCCCCACCCACACATCACACCTTGGGGGGCTTCAATCACATTCTTTGAGCTAATTACTAAACATTCTAGACATGTCGGCGCCGGCCTATAATTATCATGTTTTAATCACTGCACATTTCTTCATTAACAGCATAACAAACAAAACACCATTACACACAATGATCTCTTCAATCCACATCCCTAGACAGACGTTCTGTCTCTTCGCATACAGCTTAAAAAGTGGAGAAATTCAGCGCTGGAAAAATAACAATAAAAATTAAAATAAAGATGCAAGCCAGCACTGAAGGATCAATTCAAATAAAAAGTCCCAAGGTGAATTCAGTAATAAAAAGTGCAGCGCAAATAACAAACTAAAATAAAATATAATAATGAATAAATACACAAAAGAGAGTCCATAAAGTGCACTAGTGAAAATTTCCAAAACGTGCTCCAATAAAATGGTGACTGTTGTGTGATAATTTTCTCAAGATCAGTGACCCACAGGAAAAATCCTCCACCAGAGATTATAGATGGCCTCTCACCTCAGCCATCCAACCCATGGCTAGGTCATAAAGCATGAAATACACCTCCAGATCATGGATAGGACCAGCAATCAGCAAACAGCTCAGCAATTTCCCAGATCCATGGAACGGTATATGCAAGTACAGAAGAGAAAGACTAGTGCTCTCTATATAAACAATCGGTTTATTTTAAAAGCAAATTAAAAGCACTCACATTAGCAGACACTCTAGGCCGAGTGTAAGGCACACAGCATGTCCCGGAGCTCCAAGCGTCCGGATACACAATCGGCATACGGGTCAGCACATGCGGCGGCGAACGCGGGTGACGTCACGTGACTCCTCCCCCCTTGTACGCGTTACGTCCCAGTAGGCGGGACTTCTTCAGCGAGGATCTCTCCGCCCCACGCTGAAGAAGTCCCGCCTACTGGGACGTAACGCGTACGAGGGGGAGGAGTCACGTGATGTCACCCACGTTCGCCGCCGCATGTGCTGACCTGTATGCCGATTGTGTATCCGGACGCTTGGAGCTCCGGGACATGCTGTGTGCCTTACACTCGGCCTAGAGTGTCTGCTAATGTGAGTGCTTTTAATTTAATTTTAAAATAAACCGATTGTTAATTCTTCCTTATGTACCATGTGCTATTTTCAATAAATATTGTAATATTTTTGTATATTGTTCATTGTGCCGACCTACAGGTTAGCATCTTGATCCCCCCCCGATAGTCAGTAGTAAAATTCAGTCTTGTACTCATAAAACGTTACCATCTGCTAAGACGTGTCTGACATACCGTATCTTCTAATCCCACAAATACAAAATATTATTTGTTTCTACATCCATTTTAGCATGCACGGCATTTCTAAAGAAAACATATTGTTTTTGCATTTCAGTCGAGCCTGAGCTTTGATCCGCTGTCTCCTGCATCCATCTGTGTGGTGACGTCAAAAGCTGACTGCAGTGGGAGGAAAGTCATTGTCAGACGTGTGTGTGTGTGGGGCCGCTTTGACGTCACCGCGACAGCCAGGAGCTTCCAGTCAATACGCGGCGGTGACACCTTGAATGGGCGCCGTCTTCTATACAGAAACACAAAGTGCCGGGGAACAGCGATATGAGAAATAAATACACAAGACTGACACCCAATGATCCCAAATGACGATTTGTAACAAATGGATGAAAGAAAAGCCGTCGCTTACTTATACCAGCCAATTATATTCCAGACCGAGGCGTTTTGTTCTTATAATTTAATATATACTGTATAGAATTATTATCCAGGGACACCTGCTGGCATTTGTAATGAAGGAAAAGTGTCATTATTGCCCTAAAAATGCTAGTTGCCTGGCCATCGGCCCAGATTCTCAAAGGGCTTACGACGGCGCAGCGCCATGTACGCCGTCGTAAGTCCTAATCTGGGCCGTCGTATCTATGCGACTGATTCTTAGAAT
Organism: Rana temporaria; assembly: GCF_905171775.1. Taxonomy (NCBI): domain Eukaryota; kingdom Metazoa; phylum Chordata; class Amphibia; order Anura; family Ranidae; genus Rana; species Rana temporaria. The sequence goes on along the minus strand of NC_053492.1, from coordinate 459,529,220 downwards.
CAGTTACGCATAGATATCCATTAGATCCGACAGGCGTAAGTCTCTTACGCCGTCGGATCTTAACTGCAATTTTTTTTTGGCCCGCTAGATGCCGCTTCCGTCGATTTCCCCGTCGAGTATGCAAATTAGCTAGATACGCGAATTCCCGAACGTACGTGCGGCCGACGCAGTAAAGTTACGACGTTTACGTTAGGCTTTTCCCGGCGTAAAGTTGCCCCTGGGTCTATGAGGCGCAACCAATGTTAAGTATGGCCGTCGTTCCCGCGTCGAAATTTGAAAAGTTACGTCGTTTGCGTAAGTCGTCCGTGAATGGGGCTGGACGCCATTTACGTTCACGTCGAAACCAATGACGTCCTTGCGACGTCATTTGGAGCAATGCACCCTGGGATATTTTACGGACGGCGCATGCGCAGTTCGTTCGGCGCGGGATCGCGCTTCATTTAAATGCTACACGCCCCCTACCCGCCGAATTTGAATTCCGCCGGGTGATTTAAGTTACGCCGCCGCAACTTTACACGCAAGTGCTTTGTGAGTAACTTAAATCAGATACGTTATGCCCGCCCATTTTTAGCCGATCTACGCGAATCTGGGCCATCATGTTTAAAGTGATTATTTATTATTAAAATAAGTTATACTTAAATGCTCTGTGTAATGATATTGCACAGGATGGTGGCTCATCTCCTCTTTAGTGGTCCTCCGTTGTCTGCTCCACTGACCCCAATGCTGGGGGTTATTACTCACCACTGACAACAATGCTAGGGGTTATTACTGCACCACTGACCCCAATGCTGGATTTTATTACTGCACCCACTCACACCAATGCTTGGGGTTTTTAATGCACCACTGACCCCAATGCTGTGGGTTATTACTGCACCCACTGACACCAATGCTTGGGGTTATTACTGCACCACTGCTGGATGTTATTACTGCACCCACTGACCCCAATGCTGTGGGTTATTACTGCACCACTGACTCCGATGCTGGGGGTTATTACTGCATTCACTGACACCAATGCTTGGGGTTATTACTGCATCCACTGACACCAATGCTGGATGTTATTACTGCACCCATTGACCCCAATGCTGTGGGTTATTACTGCACCCACTGACACCAATGCTGGGGGTTTTTACTGCACCACTGACATCAATGCTGTTTTTTTTACTGCATCCACTGACACCAATGATTGGGGTTATTACTGCACATCCACTGACACCAGTGCTTGGGGTATTACTGCACCCATTCAAACCAATGGTGGGGGTTATTGCTCCACCCACTGTTTCCGAAGCTGGGGGTTAATACTGTAGAACTGGCACCAATGCGGGGGGTTATTGCTCCACCCACTGACTCCAGTGCTGGGGGGTTATTACTGCACCCATTAACACCATTGCTGGGGGTTATGATTGCACTCATTAACACCAATGCTGGGGATTATTGCTCCACTCACTGATTATAATGCTGGGGGTTATTACTGCACAACTAATACCAATTCTGGGGATAATTGCTCCACCCACTGACCCCAGTGCTGGGGGTTATTACTGCACCTATTAACACCATTACTGGGGGTTATTGCTCCACCCACTAATTCCATTGCTGGGGGGTTATTACTGTACAACTGATACCAATGCTGGGGGTTATTGCTCCACCCACCGACTCCAGTGCTGGGGGTTATTACTGCACTCATTAATACCAATGCTGGGGGTTATTGCTCCCCTTACTGATTACAATGCTGGGGGTTATTACTGTACAACTGATACCAATGCTGGGGGTTATTGCTGCACCCACTGATTCCAATGCTATTGGTTTTAAAGTACCCTACTTTGACGCAGTAGTGGGCTTAAGCACTGTACGGCCCTATGTTATAACAAAATTGCCATATTTTTGCTTAATATGTTCAGGTGCTTTAAATAAGGGGTCGACAAATCCTGGGCGCCAGGTCGCCATGGCGACTAGAAATGGTGTCCTGGCGACTTGGCTTAGAAGGTGGGTGCCATCTGGTGGTGAGCCGTTGGTATTACAAGTTATTACCACCAGATGTGTGAGCTGGCGCCATCTGGTGGTGGCCGTTGGTATTACAAGTTAAGCATTACAAGTTAAACAGCAATTCTTATGTAATTTTTCACTGATTTTCACTGCCATCTTCTTCCCTCTAATTAGAACCTCCAAACATTATATAAAACATTATATATATTTTTTATCCTAACACCCTAGAGAATAAAATGGCAATCGTTGCAATACTTTCTGTCACGCCGTATTTGCGCAGCGGTCTTACAAGCGCACTTTTTTGGGAAAAAATGACACTTTTTTTAATTTAAAAATAAGACAACAGTAAAGCTATCCCCATTTTTTTTAATTTTATGAAAGATAACGTTACGCCGAGTAAATTCATACCCAACATGTCACGCTTCAAAATTGCGTCCGCTCGTGGAATGCCGACAAACTTTTACCCTTTAAAATCTCCATAGACGACGTTTAAAAAAATCTACAGGTTGCATGTTTTGAGTTACAGAGGAGGACTAGGGCTAGAATTATTGCTCTCGCTCTACCAATCGTGGCGATACCTCACATGTGTGGTTTGAACACCGTTTACATATGCGCTTCTGCGCGCAAGCTCGTCGGGACGGGGCGCGTTTTCTGGCTCCTAACTTTTTTTAGCTGGCTCCTAGATTCCAAGCAAATTTGTCAAACCCTTCTTTAAATAGCCTTGTTGGATTTAAATTAAATGTTTGCATGTGTGCACTATAATTTTTTGTTCTGTCTGTATGGTCTTATAGCAGCACCATCTTTAATGTGATGCATAGTTAGGGTGTGCCCCCCAAGTCTTTGTTTGTTTATAACTGTACAATGGACACCAATGCTAGGGGTTATTGCTACACCCACTGACTTCAGTGCTGGGAGTTATTACTGCACTCATTAAGACCATTGCTGGGGGTTATTGCTGCACCCACTGATTCCAATGCTGGGGGTTATTACTGCACAACTGACACCAATTCTGGGGGTTATTGCTACACCCACAAACCCCACTGCAGGGTTATTACTGTACCCACTGACATCAATACTGGGGGTTATTATTGCACCCACTAACTCCAATGCTTGGGCTTCTTACTACACCCATTGACACCAATGCTGGGGGCTGTGACTGCACCCACTGACACCAATGCTGGGGGTTTTACTGCATATAACACTTTTAGGTGGACAAACCCTTTAAAGAAGAGGTCCAGTCTCCTATGTAAAAATTAAAGTCAGCAGCTACAAAAAATGTAGCTGCTGACTATTAATAAACAGCCGCTCACCTGTGCCCCGATCCAACATTTTCATCCTGTGTCCTCTCTCCACAGCATCTTCACTATGGGCACCATGCTGTGACAGCTTGCAGCTTTACAGCTGGGTACCCACTGCACATGCGCGAGCGGCGATGCGCACAGTGAATGATCCCGAAGTCTTCTGGGACCTGTCAGCTGGCTGGTGAGGAATGTGAAAGGGGAGGGGCTGGAGGAGACCCTATCTCCTGATTTTGGCATAGGTGTCACTGCTGCAGAGACACAGTGAGTACCATAAGGGGTTTTAATACCATACAAGTGGAAGGGACTCAGGGAGCGCTAAGTATCCGTGGGTTAGGAATGCAAATTACTTGTCTTGGCTTGGGTGCTGACACGCTACAAAAATAATTTTACTGTTAGGGGTCCCCACAACTTGGTAAATTTTATCAAGGCGTCATGGCACTAGAAGGTTGAGAACCACTGCTCTAGATATAGATAGATATGTATTCTTCTGTCTGTCTGTAACTACACACCGTAATGCAAGGCTTTCTCCCTGGTGTGGAGAAAGCCTCTTGAGGGGGGAGGGGGCGAGCAGGAGGGTCAGGACGCTCTCTACTTTGCAGATAGAGAAAGGAGCTGTGTGTTAGTGGGCATCCTGACACTCCTGCTCGCCCCCTCCCCCCTCAAGAAGCTTTCTCCACACCAGGGAGAAAGCCTCACATTACTGTGTGGAGTTACAGACAGAAGAACAGGAAGTGAGGATTTCTCAGAAGAAATAAGGACATTTAAAAGGAAAATGGAAGGATGAGGTAAGTGAAGGAGGACTGCACTAAGGTAAAGGAAGATATTTAGGGAAAAAAATGTTTTACAACCCCTTTAAAGTGGAGGTTCACCGGAATTTTTTTTTAAAAAAAACAGCAGCTACAAATATTGCAGCTGCTGACTTTTAAAAAAATGGACACTTACCTGTCCAGGTCGCCCACGACGTCGGCAGCCGAAGCCGAGCTACCGCTCGGCTCTCGGCTTCCCCCTCCGCCATCCTCGGTGAGGGAAGCGCTGCGGCTTCACTGCCTGGTTCCCTATTGCGCATGCAAGAGTCGCACTGCGCTGTCCTTTACTGGTCCCCGCTGTGTTCTGGGAGCCGTGTGTTTCCCAGAACACAACGGGGGGTGATGCGAAGGGGCGGGACTCCCGCGGGAGTCTATACCGGGAAGTGGTGCAAATACCTGTAGTATATAGGTATCTGCACCCCCTGAAAGGTGCCAAATGTGACACCGGAGGGGGGGAGGGTTCCAAAAAGCGGGGGTTCACTTTTTGGTAAATCTCCGCTTTAAAATAAATATGACAAAAAAAAATGCCCATCAGTTCCGAACAACTCCAGAATAATATAAAGTTTTATTTATTATATTTATTACAGGAAATGATATAGTACTGACAATTTACGCAACACTTTACATACATTCACATCAGTTCCTGTCCTCAAGGAGCTTACAATCTAAGATCCCTGGGCCATATTCTCAAAGAATTACGCCGGCGTATCAGCAGATACGCCAACGTAAGTCCGATTCTAAGGCCGTCCTATGTTTAAGTGTTTTCTCAAACTGAGATACACTTAAACATGCCTAAGATACGACGGCCAGCGCCGTTGTTTATTAGGCTGCAATATCTACGCTGACCGCTAGGTGGTGTTTCCTTTGCGGTCAGCGTAGAATATGCAAATGACTAGTCACGCCGATTCACGAACGTACGCTTGCCCGTCGTAGTGTTTTTACGTCGTTTCCGTAAGCGATACGCGGCGTAAAGATAAACATGCCCCCCTAGGTGGCGTAAGTATGGCCGTCGTTCCCGCCTCGCAATTTGAAAATTTAACGTCGTTTGCGTAAGTCGTCCGTGAATGGGGCTGGACGCCATTTACGTTCACGTCGAAACCAATGACGTCCTTGCGACATCATTTAGTGCAATGCACGTCGGGAAATTTTAGGGACGGCGCATGCGCAGTACGCTCGGCGCGGAAACGCGCCTAATTTAAATGATCCACGCCCCCTACCCGGCTCATTTGAATTAGGCGGGCTTGCGCCGGGGGATTTACGCTACGCCGCCGCAACTTTACAGGCAAGTTCTTTTTGAATAAAGCACTTGCCTGTAAAACTTGCGGCGGCGTAATGTAAATGACATACGTTACGCCGCCGCAGTTTTACGCCCATCTACGAGAATCTGGGCCAATATTTATTACAGGAAATGATATAGCACTGATAATTTACACAACACTTTACATACATTCACTTCAGTTTCTGCCCTCAAGGAGCTTACAATCTAAGATCCCTACCTATACATACTAAGGCCAATTTAGACACCCAGATAGCAAGAAATCGTGCGCAAAGTTTGAAAATGACTTCCTAAGCTATTGCACAATTGCAGCAAGTCCACATTGCATGACTCCAGATCAACTTTCTTTGCAAATATTCTGCAAATCTCCTGCAAGTTCTGGTTCAGTTATGTTGTGCAATAGTCCTCCCACCACAGGGGGCACTGTGGCTGAATGTGTCATGCTGTAGACTTGCAGAACTCTTGCTGTAGACTCACCACTGCAACTTTGCTCTTGCTAGAGACTTTCCATGCAAATTTGCTACAAATTGGAAAAAGTGTCAGCTAGAACTTGAGCTTCAAGTGTTCTGCGAGTGTACAAATTACCAGTGAAAATGTGCAGCAAGTTAATAGATTTACAATTCAACACTGCCACAAATTTGTAGCAAGTTATCTTTACTCTCTGGGCAGGAGCTGACGAACCTACCAGCATGTCTCTGGGGTGTACATGGAGAAAAACCACAGGGAGAACATGCAAACTCCATGCAGGTAAAGTCATATCTTGGTTGGGATTTGTAGCAAGGACCTTAGTAGAGCAAGGCAGTAGTGCAAGTCATTAAGCCACCGTGGATATTTAACTACTTGCTGCCCAGCCACCGTCATTGTATGGCGGCAGATCAGCTCGTTCCCACGAATCGCCGTCATTGTACGTCAGCTCGGGAATTCTATTTTGCACCAGCTGGCCAGTGGGGGAGCCAATCAGTGGGTGGGGCGGACTCAATGTCTGCTGGCCACCTGCGATCGTTCCCCGCAGTGACAGAACGGGGATCTGCCTATGTAAACAAGGCAAATCTTCCTTCTGACAGGGGACATCACACAGACAGATCCTGTCTTTCTGCTAAGCAGGTAGACGGATCTGTGTAATTCCCCAGGCAGCCCATCCCCCATACAGTTAGAGCCCGCATGCAGGGAACACATTCAACCCCTTGATCGCCCCTGATGTTAACCCCTCCCCTGCCAGTGTCATTAGTACAGTAACAGTGCATATTTTTAGCATTCATTACTATAATAATGTCGCTGTCAGTTAGGTGTCCAATCTGTCCGCCGCAATGTCGCAGTCCTGCTCAAAATCACAGATCACAATGTTTACTGGTAAAAAAAAAAAAGAAAGAAAGAAAGAAAATCAATATATATATATATGTATACTTTATGGCCCGGATTCACATACATCGGCGCATATTGATGCCGCCGTAGCGTATCTCATATACGCTACGCCGACGTAGCGCAGAGAGGCAAGCACTGGATTCACAAAGCCAGTGCTGCCAAATCTGCGCTGGGTTTCCTATACGTAAGTCGACGTAAGTGGAAGTGGGCGTGAGCCATGCAAATGAGGAGTGACCCCATGCAAATGATGGGCCGAGCGCCATAAAGATACGAATAACGAACGGCGCATGCGCCGTCCCGTGGACGCATCCCAGTGCGCATGCTCAGAATCACGTCGGAACGAATGCCTAAGATACGACGGATCACTGCCTACGGCGTGAACGTAACCTACACCCAGCCATATTCACGTACAACGTAAGCGACGTAAAATACGACGGCTTGAGTTCCCTTGTCCATACCTTTGCATGGGTTGCGCCTCATATATGGGGAATAACTTTACGCCGGACGTACGACTTACGCAAACCGCGTATATTATGCGCCGGGCGCAAGTACGTTCGTCGTATTCGTAATCGGCGTATCTCCCTCATTTGCATATGTGCATAGAAAATCAATGGGAGCGGAAAATGCGCCCAGCGTAAATATGCGCCCACGATACGATGGCGTAGGCAAGTTACGTCGGTCGTACGAAGCCTATTTTTAGGCGTATCTCAGTTTTTGGGCACGGTGCACAGATACGACGGCGCATGTTTGCACTTACGCGGCGTATCTCGACATACGTCGGCGCAAGTGCTTTGTGAATCTGGGCCATTGCGTTTTTTTTTTAACCAAAAATTCGTAGAAGAATATATATTGGCTTAAACTGAGAAAGACATTTTTATTTTATTTTTAATTTTTTTGGGGGGGGGGGGGGGATAATTTTATTATAGAAAAAAGTAAAAAAAAATGTTGCTCTTTTTTTGTTTATAGCGCAAAAAAAATAAAAACTGCGGAGGTGATCAAATACCACCAAAAGAAAGCTCTATTTGTGGGGAAAAAAAATACGTAAATTTTGTTTGGGTACAGCATCGCACGACTGCGCAATTGTCAGTTAATGCGACGCCGTGCCGTATCGAAAAAAATGGCCTGGTCATTAAGGGGGAAAAATCTTCCGGTCCTTAAGTGGTTAAATAGGTCACATTAAAAAAATATGCAGGGCATGACAATATTTGTTAATATATTGTTTTGTGCTCTGCAGTAATATGTAGCGTAATTATAATGGTGTCTTTCTAGCTCACCATCCCATAATGACTAGGTACTGCTTGCACCTGCTCCCAGCAGGTCTTAATGCAGGGCAGCATTTATCTCCTAGCGTTCCTCTGACATATCCATGGCAGCATCACTGGGCAACATCTTACAGAGATAAACAGAGGCCCAGATTCAGGTAGCAACTGCGCCTGCGTAACCATAGTTACGATCCTTGCGACGTCATTTGCCGCAATGCACGTCGGGAAAGTTTCCAGACGGAGCATGCGCTGTACGCTCGGCGCGGGAGCGCGCCTAATTTAAATGATTCCCGCCCCCGGCGGGATCATTTACATTGCGCGCGCTTACGCCGGGCAATTTTGCCGGCGCGCCCTCGCAATTTACGGAGCTACTGCTCCGTGAATCGAGGGCAGCGCAAATTATTTGCGGGTGCGCAGGGCAAAATCGTTGCCCTGTGCCTCCGCAAATAATGCGCAAGTCGTACCTGAATCCGGGCCAGAGAAAGGTTCTGGCTAAAAATGAGATGAGTATATTAGTCAGCTAAAAACATTGGGGCTTATATGCTTTGCAGGCACCCATAGGTCCACTTTTATCCGATAGAAAATGATCTAAAAAAATTCTGAACCAATCGGATCTGACACTACCACGGAAATAGAAATATTGCCCACCGATCCTTTTAACCACTTCAGCCCCGGACCATTTAGCTGGCCAAAGACCAGAGCACTTTTTTCGATTCGGTACCGCGTCGCTTTAACTGACAATTGCGCGGTCGTGCGACGTGGCTCCCAAACAAAATTGGCGTCCTTTTTTCTCACAAATAGAGCTTTCTTTTGGTGGTATTTGATCACGGATTTTAGTTTTTGCGCTATAAACAAAAATAGAGCGACAATTTTGAAAAAAATTAATATTTTTTACTTTTTGCTATAATAAATATCCCCAAAAATATAAAAAAAAAACATTTTTTTCCCTCAGTTTAGGCCGATACGTATTCTTCTACATATTTTTCGTAAAAAAAAAAAAAACGCAATAAGCGTTTATTGATTGGTTTGCGCAAAAGTTATAGCGTTTACAAAATAGGGGGTAGTTTTATGGCATTTTTTTTTATATTTTTTTTTACTAGTAATGGCGGCGTTCATCGATTTTTTTTCGGTACTGCGACATTATGGCGGACATTTCGGACATTTTTGGGACCATTGTCATTTTTATAGCGATAAGTGCTATAAAAATGCATTGATTACTATAAAAATGCCACTGGCAGGGAAGGGGTTAACACTAGGGGGCGGGAAAGGGGTTAAGTATGTTCCCTGGGTGTGTTCTAACTGTAGGGAGGTGGCCTCACTAGGGGAAATGACTGATCGCTGTTCATACATTGTATGAACAGACGGTCAGGCATTTCTCCCGACAGGACCGGGAGCTGTGTGTTTACACACACAGCTCCCGGTTCTCGCTCTGTAACTAGCGATCACGAGTGCCCAGCTGTGATCGCGACCGCCGGGCACGCACGCGGGAGTCAGAAGCGAACAGGCGGCGGGTGCGTGCGCCCCCTAGTGGCTGCCGACGTAGAGCTACGGGCTCTCGCGCAGGAGAGCCGACCTGCCGCCGTAGAACTGCGGCGGCTGGTCGGCAACCAGTTAACCACTTCACCCCCGGACCATTTGGCTGGCCAAAGACCAGAGCACTTTTTTCGATTCGGCTCTGCGTCGCTTTAACTGGCAATTGCTCGGTCGTGACATCCTTTTTTTCCCCACAAATAGAGCTTTCTTTTGGTGGTATTTGATCACCTCTGCGGTTTTTATTTTTTGTGCTATAAACAAAAATAGAGCGACAATTTTGAAGAAAAAAGCAATATAACATTTTTAACTTTTTGCTATAATAAATATCCCCAAAAAAATATATAAACATTTTTTTTCCTCAATTTAGGCCGATACGTATTCTTCTACATATTTTTAGTAATAAAAAATAGCAATAAGCGTTTATTGATTGGTTTGCGCAAAAGTTAGAGCGTTTAAAAAATAGGGGATAGTTTTATGGCATCTTTATGAATAATTATTTTTTTACTAGGCGATCAGCGATTTGTATCGTGACAACGACATTATGGCGGACACATCGGACACTATTGGCGCTATTTTGGGACCGTTCACATTTATACAGCGAACAGTGCTATAAAAAAAATGCACTGTTACTGTGTAAATGTAACTGGCGTCGGTGGCTTCCGTTTCCGGGGGGAGTGGTTTAGGTATGGCGGAGTGAGGGAGCGTGAGAGGAGCCCCTAACGAGACTGCAGCGTGCACACGACAGGAGGACCGTGCAAAAACAGGCTATACTTCCCGATTGCAACGGCTCATGTCGCGCAGAGGCAGAGGGACAAGGAGGTGCACTGCTCTATCGGGTGTCTCAACCCGATCGCACATTACCCGATACCTCAGAGCGAAGGAGGGCTGTTCCCCACAAACAGACGTCAGTGACGCCAGCGACGCCAGCGACGCAGCTACAGACGCCACAGACGCGGCTCGAGAGATGGCGGGGAGGCGAGATTCTCTCTCAGAGGTGGTATCACAAGCGCCCGCAATCACACACACGCTGGATAGAGGTATGTCTGGAGGGGGAAGCACAGGACAGCCGGAGCCTTCCGCTATGTTGCTGAGAACGAAGGAGGTGGGAACAAAGGTATGCCTTGGCAAGTCAAAGGACACACAGACTCAGGAGCAAGAAGCTGCGCTTGACATAAGACAGCTTAGTGTGCTAATACAGGCACTTCCCACGAAGGAGGACATACTAACAATGACAACCAGCATAATGGGCACTCTGCAAGCGGAGATAGAGGAAGTTCGCGCTGGGGTGACGAGGGGAGAGCTTAAAATTAATAATTTAGAAGAGCAAAATCTTATTATGGGGCTCAAAATGGCGAATATGGAGGACGAGCTCAAGAGACAGTATCAGCAGATAGCTATGATCCAATTGCATGCAGAGGAAGCCGAAGACAGGAGCAGGAGGAACAATATTAGAATAAAGGGGGTCCCAGAAAGTCTAGAAGGGGCTGCACTGCGTGAAATGGTTATGTCTATATTAAACCGAGTTCTGAAAAACCCCCCAGAGACAGTGATCGAATTAGACCGGGTGCATAAAGTCCCTACCACCCGTTACTCGGCACAATCAAATCCTAGAGATGTGGTTTGTAGGATCCATTTTTATAGGATTAAGGAGGACATAATGAGAATCGCATGGAAGGAAGGAACAATAAAATGGGAGGGGGGGGACATACAGATCTTCCCAGATCTCTGCCGGCAAACAAAATGGAGGCGACGGATGCTAAAACCCCTATTAGAGCTCATACGCACCAAAGAGGCTACATATAGATGGGGGTACCCCTTAGCAATTTTTACGAAGAAAGGAGGGCAGAGTTTCAATCTGAGGGTCCCCGCCCAATTAACAGAATTCTTTCAGTTTCTGGAAGCAGACCCTATAAATGTTCCTAACTGGTTGGAACTGCCGACAGTAATAGACAGATTCCCTATTTAGGCTTTTTATTGCGATAACACACAAGAACTATATGAGAGACTAGAGGGTAGAGAGAAGAAAGGGGAGAAGAGAGGCGGACGGCGAACAGAGGAAGAGGGAGAGGGAAGAGGAAAGAGGAAGGAAAGAGAAAGATAAAGTGAAAGAGATGTAAAGAACCACACTATGATGAACAATTTTTGATGAACAACTTATTTTTTTTTTTTTTTTATTTTTCCCTCTACATGGGGGTTGGATTCCCTTTTTACAGGGCTCTTTTTTTTTCTTTTTGGGGGGGGGTTTGGGGGGGTTTTTTTTTTTTTTTTTTTTTTTTGAGAAACTGAGGGGGATAGGAAAACTGTCTCTTCTCCCCGTTCTCTTTTTTTTTTTTTTTTTTTTCTCTTCTTTTCTCTCTTTTTTTTTTTGGCATCTCTGATTAGGGCCCTTATTTCTGTCCCCTGGAGAGAAGGGGAAAGGGATACAGAGGCAGAAGGGATGCGGGGGAAGATAAGTATAGAAATAGCAACCATACAGACAGAGACAGTAAGAAGGTAAGAGGGTAAGGGTTGAAATAAAATAGAGCGCACAATACACATAAAGAGGACAAGTGGACAAGGTGCTGCAGATAAACGGACGATTGACGTCCTTCTGGAACTAGATTATCCTCTGTTTTCCCACTCCCCTTGATCTCCTCGGGGTAGAGGGGGGCAATGAAACCAATTTTTTTTTTTTTTTTTATATATGTATATATTTTTTTTTTTTTTTTTTTTTTTGGGAGTTTTCTACTTTTGGATATATAAAATGATATGTGACATTGTATGTTATTATATAGTATTATAAGTACCGGTATTATATATATGGTGTAAATGAGGTAAACGATATAAGTTAAGGTAATCCCCGAGGCCCAATAAGGGGGAGGGTGGAGTTGTGTATTTGCTGCTTGTTTTTTTTTTTTTTTTTTTTTTTTTCTTTTTCTTTTTCTTCTGGGGAGGTGGGCAAAAATGCTGCCACAGTATGGGTAGCAGGGGAAGGTGAAGAGGGGTTGGAGAGGGGGGTGGGTAATGGGGGGGAGGGAGTAGGGCACGGAAAATATAATAAAAAAAAAAACCCACACATTAAAAAACACGTGAATACACGGGATAACAGATTTTATAGCTCTCTCTTTTTTATTTTTTTTTTTTTTATTTTTTTTTTTTTTTTTTGAGAGGATTTTGATTAAGAGTATACTAAATAGTATACCAACTACATTAATTACACGAATGACACTAATGACACTATACACTAGTAGGGACACGAAGAGAAGGGATATAGAGGGGGGGGGTAAAGTAGAGAAGATCAAAGGGTGGAAGGGTCAAGGGGCCTCGGATAAAGGATGAAAGTATGGAAAATGGGCCAGAGCAGTGGAATATATAAGGGTACTAAGGATTTTGGATTCATATCTTCTAGGGGGTTAAAGGAGGGTTAAGGATTAAAGGAGTAAGATAGGGGGTCCCCTTTTTTTTTTTTTTTTTTTTTTTTTTTTTTTTTTTTGCCATTTTGCTATATATTTGATATATATAGGGAGGGTGGGAACAGAGAGAATGTAAAAGAAAGTAAACAAACAGAATAACAGGCTAATATGAAAATATATAAGCACATGTCATTTTGACAAGATTGGTTATTGCATTAGGGGGTACAGATGGGGGTACAGATGGGGGTTTAGAGTTGGAGATGAGAAGAAAGATGTGTGGCAGCTGTAGGGCCTTATTTGCTTGCCTACTTGCTGCGTTAATCTTTCTCTTTTTTTTTTTTTTTTGGATTTTTTTTTTTTTTTTTTTTTTTTCTCTTTGATTTTTCTTCCTTTTTCTCTCTCTCTCTCTTTTCTGGGTTATTTATATGACTAGCTGGCCTGGGATTGTACATACGATATAATGATACAATGAGGATGCAGATTTACGCCAGTAAGATATTCGTCAGCTGGACAAGATATTGATTAAATTAAGGATGAGGGGCGAAATGCATATTATTTCTCGTTTATTTAAAACCAGGTCGAGGATACTAGGATCTATAGTAATTAGATAGAGTCACGTTGGGGTCTCATTCCCTTTTCTTTCTTTTTTTTTTGTGTGCTGTCGATATTTTTCGGTTTCTCTGTTATCGGGGTAGGATCACCCACACTGCACTTACCAAGTAGAAGCAAAGAATGTAAAAGACTGAAGGAATGTATATACAGTATACAGTAGGCAGAATGTATAAGAATGTATAAGAAGGTATAAGAATGTATAAGAAGGTATAAGAACAAAGGTATTTAAAAGGAAGAAGGCGAGTGCAGTGTGGGAAAGAGGTGAATAGACCTACAATAAAATAAGACTAGCTAGTGTGCTCGCGGGTAAACGTGGGGGGGCTCCGGAGGCGCCCCACGCTCTGTACTGCATATACACTCTCCCCACCTATAACGCCTCTCCTCCAGGTGGAGGATAAGCCAGAGGCGTTTAAAAAGAAAGGGGGTCTTTTTTTTTTTTTTTTTTTTTTTTTTTTTTTTTCTCCCCTCTATTATTCTCCTTTTTCATACCGGGGGCAGCGTAGATTGATACGAGGCCCGCCAGGTGGTGAGGGGAGGGGGGGAGGGAAAAAAAAAAAGAAAAACATTACTCGGGAACTGGGACGTGTGACCAGCTTCCGAGGTACGGGGGGGGGGGGTTACCTAGATTTTTTTTTTTGTTTTTTTTTTTTTTTTTTTTCTCTCTCTCTCGCTTGCGCTTCCACACTCTCTCTCATCCCTCTCTTGCCATCCCTCTCTTTCCCGGCGCTCCGGGCCTCCCGTATCTCCGACTCCATTCTGTGAGACGTCTGGGTCGGACGTGAGGCTCCGGGGATCCGCAGTACGCCCCCTCTCATTAGAGGGGCTAGTAGAGTAACGGTCGGGGGAGAGAGGAGGGAGAGAAGATAAAATGGAGACAGTCAACTTTACGTCCTACAATGTAAAGGGCCTAAATAGTCCAGAAAAACGTAACAAATTAATGGCGGAATTGAGTAGAATTAAAGCACAGGTAATCTTTCTGCAAGAGACACATTTTAGAAATGATAAAATCCCAAAATTGGGAGATTATAGATATCCAATTGTATATCATGGGGCCTCTCAGACATCTAAAGCGAACGGAGTAACAATTATGCTTTCAAAACAACTGCTTTGGAAAGAATCCGAGGTAGTAAAAGATGAAGTAGGACGGATGTTAATAGTAAAGGGATGGCTAGGGGACCAAAAGATTACCCTTGTAAATCTATACTTACCCAATGAAGATCCCATATCTGCTCTGGTTAGATATCTGGAAATCGTCCAGCAAAAAAGAGAGGGGGTCCTAATTGTAGGAGGAGATCTGAATATAGCCCTAGAGCCGGCACTGGATGTTTCAAAAGGGGTATCGCATTTATCCAGCAGAAAACTACGAAAAGCAAAACGCATATTACAGGAGTTGCAACTGATAGATAGTTGGAGGATCCTGCATGTTCAGGAAAAAGATTATAGTTTTTTTTCTGCCAAATACAAGACATATACGAGAATCGATTATGTCTTGGTTGATCAGAATATTCTTTTACGTTTGCAAGATGCATCATTGGGTTCGTTTACCATATCCGACCATGCACCCACTAATTGTAGCATAGAATGGGGGGAGAGGAGTCCACGTGAATGGAACTGGAAAATAAACGAAACCCTTTTGAAAGACCCAGAGTACGAAAAGCAGCTGGCACGGGAATTAGAGACTTTTTTTTCAATTAATGACTCAGGTGAAACAAAGCCAATGTATATATGGGAGGCACATAAGTGCTATCTGAGAGGGGTTCTCATATCTCTGGGGGCACACAGAAAACGCTCTCTGGGTGCTAAATTGGATAGTCTGCTGGGAGAGATTCGAATGTTGGAAACGGCGCATAAAAAAGCTCAGACGCAGCGGCTCGAGGAGCAGCTGACGGGCCTACGAGAAAAATTAAATCTTATGTTAACAGATAAGGCGAAAGCTAAACTAAATCGTTGTAGAAGAACCTATTATGAATACGGGAATAAACCCAGCAGACTTTTGGCTAACGCACTCAGGGAAACGAGAACCCGGAATCAGATTGAAAAAATTAAGGGTCAAGGAGATGTGACGGTTAGCTCGACGCAGCAAATAGCAGAAACATTTAGAGACTATTACTCAAATTTGTATCAATTAGAGAGACAGTCACCAAGGGCAAAAATACATGACAGAGAAGAAGGGATAAAAGAATATTTAAGGGCCTCAGGGATGCCGAGGATATCGACTGAAGATGCAGAGAAAATAGATAACCCTATCACAGTAGAAGAGTTCTGCGGTGCCCTCAGATCATTAAAACCGGGTAAGGCCCCAGGCCCCGACGGGTACACACTACGTTATTATAAAATCTTTTCAGAAAAATTAGCGCCCAAATTTGTTGCGGCGTTTAACTCGATACGAGAGGGACAGAAGATGTTGGCAGAAACTTTAATGGCCGAAATAACGGTAATTCCGAAGGAGGGGAAGGACCCCGCTCAATGTGCGAGCTACCGCCCAATATCCTTGCTAAATGTAGACCTAAAAATCTTTGCAAGGATATTGGCCGATAGACTATTGACACACATTCCTATGCTGATACATGCAGACCAGGTAGGGTTCATTCCGGGTCGAGAAGGTCGAGAAAATACTCAAAGAGCCTTAAGTACAATACATTTATCTCAGCAACGAAAACAGCCGCTAATACTGGTCTCTGCAGATGCGGAAAAAGCCTTTGATAGGGTGGAATGGGGGTTTTTAAAAGCTGTACTACAACACATAGGACTAGGGAGGGGGTTACAGAACTGGATTACAAGTCTTTATTCTTGCCCGACAGCAAGAGTAAAGATAAATGGGATAAAATCGGACCCTTTCCCAATCCAGAATGGAACTCGTCAGGGATGTCCCCTCTCCCCTATTATATTTGTCCTCTCTCTGGAACCATTTTTGAGAACGGTCAGAGCGAGCACAGATATAAGGGGTATTCAAGATAAGGGAGACGAGTATAAAGTGGCAGCATATGCCGATGATTTATTGTTTACAATAACTTCCCCAACAACATCGCTACCATGTTTATTTGCAGAAATTAAAAGATATGGGGAAATATCAAATTTCAAAGTGAACTATAATAAGTCGGAGGCTATGGGAGTGGAGGTAGACAGTCGGAAACAGCAGCAACTGATAGCTAATTTTTCTTTAAGATGGACAGACTCTCATGTAGAATACCTGGGGACTAAGATACCTAAAAAACTAAGCAGAATTCTTGAATTAAATTTTGTCCCATTGATAAAACAAATAAAACTTGATCTACAAAAATGGGACAAAGAAACCTTCTCGTGGTTCGGTCGAATCAACATAGTTAAAATGAATGTGATGCCAAGAATACTCTATTTATTCCAAACTTTACCGATAAAAATACCGACTGGTTTTCTGACAGATATGAGAACTAGAATCATGAAGTTCATATGGGCAGGCAAACCCGCGAGAGTACGAAGAAACATACTGACCTTATCGAAGGAAAGAGGAGGAGTTGGACTCCCAGACCCAATGGGTTACTACGAGGCCTCGCATTTGGTACGTGTAGTGGACTGGTGCACACAGCAGACAGACAAACCATGGGTAAATATGGAACGCGAGACGAGTAATATCCCGTTAGAAGGACTGGCGTGGCTAGCAGAAAGTAAAATACCTCAGTCTGTAAAAAAACATCCAACAATAAACGCGACACTTAGCGTTGTTAGAAAAATGTGTAAAAAAATGGAGCTGCTGAAACAGATCGGCCCTATGACACCTATTCTGGGTAACCCGAGCTTTGAGCCAGGTCTGAAAGACCGACGATTTAACAATTTGAGACGGAAAGGCATCGGCAGACTGACACATTTTATGATAGACAATCATGTGATGCAAAATGAGGAGATGGAGCAGGTCTATGGTGAGGACATAGATTTATGGAGACGCAATCAGTTGAGAACGTACATAGGATCCTTAAAAATACGAATGGAAGATATAGGTGCACCATCGAAATTTGAGGAAATATGTTTAAAAAGGGAACCAAAGAGACATATGTTATCGTATATGTACAATTTAATTAACGAAGCAAAGGCACCTCAAGAACTAGTCTTCATAAAGGCGTGGGAAAGGGAACTGGACATAAAGTTTTCAGAGACACAGAAAAATAAGATTTTCTCATTTACACACAAAGCGTCGATGGCATCTAGATATCAGGAGGGAGGATATAAAGTTCTGACTAGATGGTACAGAACACCAATGATATTAAATCGGATCTTCCCAAGTACATCAAAAATCTGTTGGAGATGTCAGAAAGAGGAGGGCACCATGATACACATGTTTTGGAGCTGTCAAAAACTAAAAGAGTTCTGGAATATGGTCTCGGACATTACTCGAGAAATCACCGGGGTGAATCTGGGAGACAGACCAGCAGCATATCTATTATTTGATATACCAATGTCTCTGGAAAAATATAAGCAATCTTTGCTAAGACATCTGTTAACAGCGGCGAAGGCCTGTATACCAATATTATGGAAGAGTACTGCTCTACCAACAAGGTCACAATGGCTTAGCAGGATAAACGAGATTCAGTTGATGGAAAATTTAACGATGGGAATCCGAGAACGAGAGGAGGAATATCGGAGGACTTGGACTCCATATTCGGAGTATAGAGATCGGAATCCCTAGAGAGGGGGGGGGAGAGAGAGAGAGAGAGAAATTAGGATTTTTTTTTTTTTTTTTTTTCCCTATTTTTGTTTTTTCTAGAGGGGGGGAGGGGTTGAGGAAAGATGGAAATTAGTCTGATTAAACCTATAGAAGACGGTAATTAAAGGAAGTATTGACCTATAAAGGATAGTAATATAATCAACGGGAGATTGGGTTGATATGGTATAGGTTGTAGAAATCGTAAATATTTAAATGTGAGTTGATTAACGGATGCTACAGATGGAAAATATGACAAATTAGCTGTATTATGTTTTTCTTCTTTTTGTGTTTTATGTGAAAAAAAAAGATAAGAAAAGATAAATAAAGAATTATAAAAAAAAAATAAATGTAACTGGCAGTGGAGGGGTTAACCTGTAGGGGGAGCTGAAGGGATTAAGTGTGTCCTAGGGATGTGTTCTAACTGTAGGTGCTACGTGTGTCACGACACTGATCACTGCTCCCGATGACAGGGAGCTGTGATCACTGTCCTGTCACTAGGAAGAATGGGGAAATGCTTGTTTACATCAGCATTTCCCCGTTCTTCTGCCGCGTACACACGGTCGTTTTTCGGCATGAAAAAAACCGAAATTTTTCAGCAAGTCCAAAAAAACGAAGTTTTTCCAACTTCATCATTAAAAACGACGTTGCCCACACACCATTGTTTAAAAAAAATGATGAACAAAGCGCGGTGACGTACAACACGTACGACGGCACTATAAAGGCGAAGTTCCATTCGCCTTTGGGCTGCTTTTAGCTGATTCCTTGTTAGGAAAAGACGATTCGCGCTTTTTTGTCTGTTACAGTGTGATGAATGTGCTTACTCCATTATGAACGGTAGTTTTACCTAAACGAGCGCTCCCGTCTCATAACTCGCTTCTGGGCATTCGCGGGTTTAAAACGTAGTTTTAGCCCACACACGATCATTTTTTACAACCCGAAAAACGACATTTTTTAAGAAGCGGATAAACGATGTGAAGCCCACACACGATGATTTTAAATGACATTTTTAAAAACTTCGTTTTTTTTCATGCCAAAAAACGACCGTGTGTACGCGGCATTCCTCTCTGTAAGATAAAGTGACCAGATTTTTAAAATGAAATCCGGGGACATATTTTTTTTTACTAGTAATGGTGGCAATCAGCGACTTTCTGACCCGCCTCACAGCCTCTCAAGTCTTATGCCGCGTACACACGGTCGTTTTTCGGCATGAAAAAAAACGACTTTTTTTAAAACGTCATTTAAAATCATCGTGTGTGGGCTTCACATCGTTTTTCAGCTACTGAAAAAAGACAAAAAAAAAATTTGAACATGCTGCATTTTTTTACGTAGTTTTTTTAAAATGTCGTTTTTCGTGTTGTAAAAAATGATCGTGTGTGGGCTAAAACGACGTTTTAAACCCGCGCATGCTCAGAAGCAAGTTATGAGACGGGAGCGCTCATCCTGGTAAAACTACCGTTCATAATGGAGTAAGCACATTCATCACGCTGTAACAGACAAAAAAGCGCAAATCGTCTTTTACTAACAAGGAATCAGCTAAAGCAGCCCAAAGGCGAATAGAACTTCCCCTTCAGAGTGCCGTCGTACGTGTTGTACGTCACCGCGCTTTGTTCATCATTTTTCAAAAACAATGGTGTGTGGGCAACGTCGTTTTTAATGATGAAGTTGAAAAAACGTCGTTTTTTGGACATGCTGAAAAATGACGTTTTCTTTTATGCCGAAAAATGATCGTGTGTACGCAGCATTACTCTCCGGGCCCCGGCTACTACTGGGTGGGGAGCGGAGGAGGATCACTCTGCCAGGGAAGGCAAGGAGATAAGCAGGCAGGCGGCTGGTTGGGACTTGAGCCAAGGCAGAAGAACATGCGAGCGGAGCTGAATGGGCATGCATCCGAGACTGAAGAAATATTCCCTCCGCTCCGACCAGCACATGCTCATTAGAAAGGGGCACAAATAATAGAAAAAATACACCCCCTAAGTTAGTAGGAAATTGCCCCAGCTCCTGTTCAAATCTAATCCGGGGACAGACTTGGTCTGGGGACAATGAGCCAGATCCACAAAAGGGATACGACGGCGTATCTGCTGATACGCCGTCGTATCCCTGTTTCTATCTATGCGACTGATCCACAGAATCAGTTACGCATAGATAGGCAGAAGATCCGACAGGTGTAATAGTTTTACACTGTCGGATCTTAGGATGCAGTACCGCGGCCGCCGCTGGGGGGAGTTTGCGTCGTAAACCAGCGTCGGTTATGCAAATTAGGAGTTACGGCGGATCCACGATGGTTTTTCGCGTTTGCTACGTCGCCGCTAGTCTAGTTTCCTGTCGCAAATTTACACTTTTTTTTTGGTGCCCTAACTATAGTCAGCAAGTGTATTGCTGTCTAAAGTATGGCCGTCGTTCCCGCGTCGAAATTTAAAAATCAACGTCGTTTGCGTAAGCCGTTCGGGAATACGGAATTACGCTACGCGCGTCGCCGTTCGAAAAAATGACGTCACGGCGCACAAAGCACGGCGGGAGTTCGGAAACGGAGCATGTGGGAGCGTGCCTAATTTAAATGGGACTCGCCCCATTTGAATTGGCCCGCCTTGCGCCGGACTGATTTAGGATACACCGCCGCAAATTTCCAGGTAAGTGCTTTGTGGATCGGGCACTTAGCCCGAAAATTTGCGGCGGTGTAACCTAAATCAGTTACGTTACGCTGCGCCGCCTGGCTGTGGATCTGGCCCATTATGCTCAATCCGGTGACTGTCCCCTGAAATCAGGGATGTCTGGTCACCCTACTGTAAGATGATCGCGGGACTCCCGGCGGATATGTTAGGACAATCTGGAAGAAATGATTTTGATACCAGCTGGCTAGATTAAGTCTTTTCCGAGCCCTGCTTTCTCTGGATGTCAGGAATGACCTTGAGTACCAGCTGTATAAGTGCTGGAGAGAGCGGCGTCCTCGGAAGTGTTTTACTCAATAATGTAGGTTATCCTCTTAACAGATCATCCACATCCTTGCTGCAGCTTAGAAAGAGCAGGCTTGATAGATGCACACTATTATATTGTTCTACTTCAATCAGCAATGATTGCAATTAATCAAAGCGCCATTGTCATGAAGAAGTCAAATGTCAATCGTCATGAAGGAAGGGCATGGTTTTTGAAATTGTTGTAAAAAAAAAAAATCAGGAGTGACTTCAGTTAATTATAGTAATCCCTTTGCAGTTTTAATTACCACTTTACATTAATGTGAGCCAGTACTTTGCCTAAGGCAAAAGAAACAATTTCACTTTATAGATGGCACCATAGGCTGCCAGGGCACACATCCTCTGCACTGCCCAGCCTCCGTAATCTGCTGCCAGAGTCCCCCAAAATCAAGTTACAAAAGGCTTACTAAGCTCCTCTCCACCAATGGGCTGCAACTCTCAGCCTTTTGGCTAAGCGTAGTACAGTAAAACCTTGGTTTGAGAGTAACTTGGTTTAAGAGCGTTTTGCAAGACGAGCAAAATGTTTTAATCAATTTTGCCTTGATATACAAGCGATGTCTTGATATAAGAGTAGCGTCATGTCACAACTGAGTAAAAAAGAGAAGAGAGGCGCCTCTAAGTGTAGCAATATGGTTACATTTAATGAAGGTACAACATTTAGCAACTTATTGCTACACTGAGGCCCCATACACACGAGAGAATTTATCCGCGGATACGGTCCAGCGGACCGTTTCCACGGATAAATCCTCTCAAAGATTTCCGCAGATTTCGATGCGATGGAGTGTACACACCATCGCATTGAAATCCGCGCGGAAATCCTCTGGCGATGACGTGTCGCGCCGTCGCCGCGATTATGACGCGGCGACGGCGCGACGCTGTCATATAAGGAATTCCACGCATGCGTCAAATCATTACGACGCGTGCGGGGAATCCCTTTGGACGGATGGATCCGGTAAGTCTGT
Organism: Rana temporaria; assembly: GCF_905171775.1. Classification (NCBI taxonomy): domain Eukaryota; kingdom Metazoa; phylum Chordata; class Amphibia; order Anura; family Ranidae; genus Rana; species Rana temporaria. The sequence continues at coordinate 459,507,087 of NC_053492.1, read as the reverse complement.
ACAGACGAGCGGATCCATCCGTTGGAATGGATTCCAGCAGATGGATTTGTTGTGCATGTCAGCAAATATCCGATCTGCTGGAATCCATCCCAGAGGAGATTTCTCCGCGGAAACAGATCCGCTGGCTTGTACACACCATAGGATCTATCCGCAGAAACCCATTTGCTGGGATTTATCTAAAGATGGATTCTATCGTGTGTATGGGGCCTAAGGCCGAGTACTCACGAGCAAACATGTATGGTGAAACCGGTCCGTCGGACCGTTTTCACCGTACATGCCTGCCAGAGGGCTTCTGTACGATGGTTGTACTAACCATCGTACAGAAGTCCGCGCGTAAACATTACGCGGGGCGTGTCCGCGTCGTCACCGCGATGATGACGCGGCGACGTGGGCGGGCCTGCCATTTAAAGGCTTCCACGCATGCGTCGAAGTCATTCGACGCATGCGAGGGACGGCGGGCACTCGGACATGTACGGTAGGTCTGTAGCGGGCAGGATTCCAGCGGACGGTTTTAAAACACGTCCAGGAATATTTGTCTGCTGGGAAAAGGCCCGGCGGGCAAATGTTTGCTGGAATTCAGCCCGCTCGCGCCTACACACGACCGAACATGTATGCTGAAACTGGCCCGCGGACCAGTTTCAGCATACATGTTTGGTGGGGTGTACGGGGCCTTAGAGGCGCCACTCTTCTCTTTTATTCTCTGTAAAAAATTTGCTTTGATATACAAGTGCTTTGGATTACAAGCATGTTTCTGGAACGAATTATGCTCTCAAACCAAGGTTTTACTGTATCTGTTCTTATCAGTTTTTAGGGATAAAATGCCAATTCTCTTTCCCAGTTAGGGGAGGTGATTAAATACCACCAAAAGAAAGTAGATATGTGCATTCCCGTTCGTACGAATGTTATTTTCGTACGAAAATGTTAATTTTCGTACCCGCAGAATAATGTGTACATACGAAAAAATTTAAGCACCAAAATACAAAAACGACGGGATTACGAATGAGTCGCATAACGAACAACCGCGAATACGAACGAACGATCCGACGAAAATACGACAAAAAGAAAACGGCAAAAGAACGAATATGACATCTATAACAAAAGACTTGCATTCTGTATTTTGTTTGAATCCTTGTTCTGTTCGTATTTTGATTTTCAGTCGTATGTTCATATGACATCTAACAAAAGATTTTCATTCTGTATTTTGTTTGAATCCTTTCTCTGTTTGTATGTTCATATGACATCTTATAACAAAAGATTTGTATTCTGTATTCTGAATTCCTTTTTTCTGTTCGTAATTTGGTTTCAAAATACAGAATGCAAATCTTTTGTTATAAGATGTCATTTTCATTTTTTTGAATGGGCAGTGAGTGTAGTTAGTGAAGCAGCTTCTCTTTTGTGCTGAGTACAGTAGTACAGTAAAGCCAAATAAACTTTTCTGTGGATTTTCATCTGAAGGGAGAGATCAGTTGGCCAGACTTTTGAACCTGGAACCCAAAAATGGTTTTCTGATGGAGTTTAACCAGTTCCCGACCCCCGCATGTACATATACGTCCACAATATGGCACGTACAGGCACATGGGCGTACATGTACGTCCTCGCCTATTAGCGGGTGGGGGGTCCGATCGGGACCCCCCCCGCTACATGCGGAGGTCGGGTCCGCTCGGGGAGCGATCCGGGACCACGGCGCGGCTATTTGTTTATAGCCGCTCCGTCGCGATCGCTCCCCGGAGCTGAAGAACGGGGAGAGCCGTGTGTAAACACGGCTTCCCCGTGCTTCACTGTGTCGGCGCATCGATCGCGTCATTCCCTTTATAGGGAAGACACGATCGATGACGTCATTCCTACAGCCACACCCCCCTACAGTTGTAAACACATACTAGGTGCACCCTAACTCCTACAGCGCCCCTTGTGGTTAACTCCCAAACTGCAACTGTCATTTTCACAATAAAGAATGCAATTTAAATGCATTTTTTGCTGTGAAAATGACAATGGTCCCAAAAATGTGTCAAAATTGTCCGAAGTGTCCGCCATAATGTCGCAGTCACGAAAAAAATCGCTGATCGCCGCCATTAGTAGTAAAAAAAAAAAAATTAATAAAAATGCAATAAAACTATCCCCTATTTTGTAAACGCTATAAATTTTGCGCAAACCAATCGATAAACGCTTATTGCGATTTTTTTTACTAAAAATAGGTAGAAGAATACGTATCGGCCTAAACTGAGGAAAAAAAATGTTTTTATATATGTTTTTGGGGGATATTTATTACAGCAAAAAGTAAAAAATATTGCATTTTTTTCAAAATTGTCGCTCTATTTTTGTTTATAGCGCAAAAACTAAAAACCGCAGATGTGATCAAATACCACCAAAAGAAAGCTCTATTTGTGGGGGGAAAAAGGACGCCAATTTTGTTTGGGAGCCACGTCGCACGACCGCGCAATTGTCTGTTAAAGCGACGCAGTCCCGAACTGTAAAAACACCTTGGGTCTTTAGGCTGCATATTGGTCCGGGGCTTAACTGGTTAAAAACAAACGAACGTTCGGTAAAACGATTGTTTTTATGTTTGTTGTTAAAAAAGTCTGACCAAGTGTATGGGGCTTAACAATAGTTAATATGGATGAGCCGCGTGTTGAAAGTGCGGCGAATCCCGCGATATATTTACGAAAGTACAAAATTACAAAAATTATTGTCTAACAAGTAACGAACATGAATTAAACAGAATAACGAACCATCCCGCATGTACGAAAATAAAACGGTAACCAAAATACGAAACGATCGGAAAACGAAAAAATTGCGTCGTACGAAAAACGAACGGGAACGAACCTACGGAACGATACGAAACAGAAAAAAACGATTTTTTTTTCTGTGCACATGTCTAAAAGAAAGCTCTATTTGTGGGAACAAAATGCAAAAAAAATTGTTTGGGTACAGTGTAGCATGACCGCGCAATTGTCATTCAAAGTGCGATAGCGCTGAAAGCTGAAAATTGGCTTGGGCAGAAAGGTGCGTAAGTGCCTGGTATGGAAGTGGTTAATGTCAAATCCGCCCATTCATTACAGTATATTCTCAGAGGTATGACTCACTGTGTAGTAGGAAAAGAGGGAAATATCAATCGTTTCCAATGCTTGGCCTTTGTTCAATGAACTGACAACAGCGATTCACTACTTTGTCATCTTGGAGTGGGCCGCTCATTTTTCTTTTCTAATTAAAGCTTGAATTCAGATCCAGCGGATCAGTGGGGGCTGCTGGGGAACAATTATTCTGCAGTACAATGCCAAAAACCTTATCAACAAAGCAAGAAGGACAGTTCTTTAGCATATTGCCAAAACCCATGTCAGCAGAGCCCTGAACTGACAAAGACATATTTAAAAGTTTTACAGCAGAAAAAGTTCTCCAGCACTTTTATCAGCTAGTCAGGACAAAAACAAGGTTTGAAGGTTTTTGCTGAACATACGCTATAATACCAAAAGTATTGGGACACCTGCCTTTACGCACATAGTGCGGGTGTAACGTATCCTATTTACGTTGCGCCTCCGCAACTTTGACAGGCAAGTGCCGTATTCTCAAACCAAAGTTGCGGCGGCGTAGCGTAAATAGGCCGGCGTAAGCCCGCCTAATTCAAATGTGGAAGATGTGGGCGTGTGTTATGTAAATTTAATGTGACCCCACGTAAATGACGCTTTTTACGAACGGCGCATGCCCCGTCCGTGAAAGTATCCCAGTGCGCATGCTCCAAATTAACCCGCAAGAAGCCAATGCTTTCGACGTGAACGTAAATGACGCCCAGCCCTATTCGCGAACGACTTACGCAAACGACGTAAAACGTGAAAAATTAGACGATGGCCCGACTTCCATACTTAACATTGGTACGCCTCATATAGCAGGGGTAACTTTACGCCTAACGTAAACGGCGTATCGGTACTGCGTCGGCCGGGCGTACGTTCGTGAATTGGCGTATCTAGCTGATTTACATATTTCTAGGCGTAAATCAGCGTACACGCCCCTAGCGGCCAGGGTAAATACGCAGTTAAGATACGACGGCGTAAGAGACTTACGCCGGTCGGATCTAATACAAATCTATGCGTAACTGATTCTAATGCCGCATACACACCATCACTTTATGTGATGAAAAAAAACGACATTTTCTGTGAAGTAAAAAACGACGTTTTTGAAACTTCAATTTTCAAAGACGAAGTTGCCTACACACCATCGTTTTTCTCACAATGTTCTAGCAAAGTGAGGTTACGTTCCACCACGTTTTTCCATTGAAGCTTGCTTCATAAGTAGCTTCTGGGCATGCGCGGATGAAAAAACGTCGTTTTAAACTACGTTTTTGCTACACGCGGTCAATTTCTGTGAAGTAAAAGTTGACGTTTTGAAAAACGACACATAAAATTGAAGCATGCTTCAATTTTTTTTGGTCGTTTTTTAGAAGACATAAAACGACGTTTTCCCCCACACACGGTCAATTAAAGTGACGTTTTTAAAAACTTCATTTTTTTTCATCACATAAAACGATCGCGTGTACGCGGCATAAGAATCAGGCGCATAGATACGATGGCTCGGACTCAGAGTTACAACAGCGTATCTGGAGATACGCCGGCGTAACTCTTACGTGAATCCAGGCCATGAATTTTAATGCCATCCCAGTCTTAGTCTGTAGGGTTCAATACTGAGTTGGCCCTCCCTTTGCAGCTATAACAGCTTCAACTCTTCTGGGAAGGCTGTCCACAAGGTTTAGGAGTGTGTCTATGGGAATGTTTCACCATTCTTCCAGAAGCACATTGTAAGATCGGGCACTAATGTTGGACGAGAAGGCCTGGCTCGCAGTTTCCGCTCTAATTCATCCCGAAGGTGTTCTATTGGGTTGAGGTCAGGACTCTGAAGGCCAGTCAAGTTCCTCCACCCCAAACTCGCTCATCCATGTCTTTATGGACCTTGCTTTGTGCACTGGTCCCAATCATTTGGTGGAGGGAGGATTATGGTGTGGGGTTGTTTTTCAGGGGTTGGGCTTGGCCCCTTAGTTCCAGTGAAGGGAACTCTTAAGCCGTGTACATACGATCGGTTTGTCCGATGAAAACAGACCGGTCTTTTTTCCATCAGTGAAAAAAAATAGAACATGTTTTAAATTTTTCCTATGGATAAAAAACCGACAGAAAAATCCGATCGTCTGTGTGGAACTCCATCGGAGAAAAATCCACGGATGCTCAGAATCAAGTCGACGCATTGAACCTCATTTTTCTCAGCACGTCGTCGTGTTTTACGTCACCGCGTTTTGGCACGGTCGGATTTTTGACTGATGGCGTGTAGGCAAGACTGATGGAAGTCAGCTTCATCGGATATCCAACGAAAAAATCCATCGGATTAGATAGATTCCATCAGATATCCGATCGTGTGTACAGGGCTTTAAGGCGTCAGCATACCAAGACATTTTGGACAATTTCATTAGAATTCCACTGTTTAACTTGGAATCAGGTCTGTGCGTTATATTTTAAATAAATTCCTTACTTTGTAAAGAACAGCGTGATTCCGTGATGAGTGTGTGCAACACCGCAAATACACCGTGACAGTGATTATAGGCTTACTGGGCGGTGTGAAATACATTATTTTCATTGAAATGCTTAATTTAAGTGGGATGTTAAATCCTTTGTTGCTGCCTTTATTTCCCATCCAAGGATTCTTCTGTCTTTCTTTGCCAAACAAGCTTTTTTTTGTCTTCCTCATTTGTAATTTTTTTTTTCTTTAAATATATTCAAATGATAACAATACTATCGCAGTGTGAATAAAAGAAAGGACTTACCGTATATACTTGCGTATAAGCCGACCCGAATATAAGCCGAGGCACCCAATTTTACCACATAAAAATAGGAAAACGTATTGACTCGAGTGCCTAGGGTGGGAATTGCAGCAGCTACTGTAAGTGGAAAAGAGGGTCAACAATGCCCATTTGCAGCCTCACTATGCCCATTTGCCGCCTTGCTGTGCCCATCTGCAGCCTCACTTTGCCCATCTACAGCCTTACTGCCCATTTGAAGCTTCACTGTGCCCATCTGCAGCCTCACTGTGCCCATTTGCAGCCTCACTGTGCCTATTTGCAGCCTCGCTGTGCCCATCTGCAGCCTCACTTTGTCCATCTACAGCCTTACTGCCCATTTGAAGCTTCACTGTGCCCATATGCAGCCTCACTGTGCCCATCTGCAGCCTCACTGTGCCCATCTGCAGCCTCACTGTGCCCATTTGCAGCCTCACTGTGCCCATCTGCAGCCTCACTGTGCCCATTTGCAGCTTTGCTGTTCCCATCTGTCGCCTCACTTTGCCCATCTACAGCCTTACTGCCCATTTGCCGCCTTGCTGTGCCCATCTGCAGCCTCACTTTGCCCATCTACAGCCTTACTGCCCATCTACAGCCTTACTGCCCATTTGAAGCTTCACTGTGCCCATCTGCAGCCTCACTGTGCCCATTTGCAGCCTCACTGTGCCCATTTGCAGCCTCGCTGTGCCCATCTGTTGCCTCACTTTGCCCATCTACAGCCTTACTGCCCATTTGAAGCTTCACTGTGCCCATATGCAGCCTCACTGTGCCCATCTGCAGCCTCACTGTGCCCATCTGCAGCCTCACTGTGCCCATTTGCAGCCTCACTGTGCCCATCTGCAGCCTCACTGTGCCCATTTGCAGCTTTGCTGTTCCCATCTGTCGCCTCACTTTGCCCATCTACAGCCTTACTGCCCATTTGCCGCCTTGCTGTGCCCATCTGCAGCCTCACTTTGCCCATCTACAGCCTTACTGCCCATCTACAGCCTTATTGCCCATTTGAAGCTTCACTGTGCCCATCTGCAGCCTCACTGTGCCCATTTGCAGCCTCGCTGTGCCCATCTGTTGCCTCACTTTGCCCATCTACAGCCTTACTGACCATTTGAAGCTTCACTGTGCCCATATGCAGCCTCACTGCCCATCTGCAGCCTCACTGTGCCCATCTGCAGCCTCACTGTGCCCATTTGCAGCCTCACTTTGCCCATCTGCAGCCTCACTGTGCCCATTTGCAGCCTCATGTACCTCTGATCTCCTGCTGTGTCATGCAACTGCAGTCGGCGGCCATCCATTGTAACAAAGCCCCGTCTCCTCTTCGTCCGTGATAGACGAAACACTGATTCAGTTTCCCAGCATTGTTATCAGTGTTCCGGCTATCACGGACAAGGAGGAGGCGGGGCTTTGTTACAGTGGATGGCCGCCAACTGCAGTTAAGACTGCATGACACAGCGGGAGACCCTCACTCAAGTATAAGCCGAGGGGGGCTTTTCCAGCATAAAAAAAATTCTGACAAAGTCGGCTTATACGTGAGTATATATATAGCCAGATTCAAGTAGGGTGCCGCATCTTTAAGGCGGCGTAGCGTATCGTATTTACGCTACGCCGCCTAAAGTCAGAAAGGCAAGTACTGTATTCACAAAGTACTTGCCTCCTAACTTACGGCGGCGTAGCGTAAATGGGGCCGGCGTAAGCGCGCCTAATTCAAATGAGGATGAGGGGGCGTGTTTTATGTTAATGGGGGGGTGACCCGACGTGATTGACGTATTTTACGACTGGCGCATAAGCCGTCCGTGTACATATTCCAGTGTGCATTGCTCCAAAGTACGCCGCAAGGACATATTGGTTTAGACATGAAAGTAAATTACGTCCAGCCCCATTCACGGACGACTTACGCAAACGATGTAAAATTTTCAAATTTCGACGCGGGAACAACGGCCATACTTAACATTGGGTACGCAACCTAGGGGGCAGCTTTAACTTTATGCGGCGTATCTCTTACGGAAACGGCATATCTTTACTGCGACGGGCGCACGTACGTTCGTGAATCGGCGTATCTAGGCATTTACATATTCTACGCCAAACTCAACGGAAGCACCACCGAGCGGCCAGCGTAAATATTGCACCCTAAGATACGACGGCGCAGGCTGTCGTATCTTAGCTAGGTTTAAGTGTATCTCAGTTTGAGAATACACTTAAACTTACGACGGCGCAGATTCAGAGTTACGTCAGCGTATCTAGTGATACACCGGCGTAAATCTTTCTGAATCTAGCTAATAGTATCTTGCAAATATATGGAATACTACATGGTAAAACCCAAGAAAGGACCAGGGTACCAGTTAAGAGGGTTGAGAGAAGGATTTGGGCTCCATATCGGAGGAGTTATGGGAGAAAGCATTAACTATACTCAAATTAGTCACCCTCTCTCACACGCAAAGGCATATGCAATTATTTACAGAATATTGTATGGAATGTAACATACCCCAGAAAAGTTATTTCAGTGCAATAGAGGACCAGCAGACTTAAAGTGGAGTTCCACTCAAATTTTCATGTTTGCACCATCCGCTTAAAGGGGTTGTAAAGGTACGATTTTTTTCCCCTAAATAGCTTCTTCTGAGAAATCCTCACTTCCTGTTCTTCTGTCTGTAACTCCACACAGTAATGCAAGGCTTTCTTCCTGGTGTGGAGTGTCTTGCTCGCCCCCTCCCTTGGACAACAGGAGAGTCAGGACGCCCACTAACACACAGCTCCTTTCTCTATCTGCAACGTAGAGAGGAGGGATCCTCAAACAACGGCCCTCCAGCTGTTGTAGAACTACACATCCCATTAGGCATTGTAACACACTGGGCCAGATTCATGTAGCTCAGCGGATCTTTAGATCCGCGTAATCTATCTGATTTACGATCCGCCGGTCCAATTTTGCGAGGCTAGTGCATGATTCACCAAGCACTTACCTCGAAAATTGCACCGTCGGATCGTAACTCCCCCGGCGGAATGAAAATTCTGCGGCTAGGGGGAGTGTACAATTTAAATCAGGCGCGTTCCCGCGCCCATTTAACTCGCATGCGTCGCCGGCGAAATTTGCCAGTGCGCATGCTCCAAATGACGTCGCTAGGACGTCAATGTTTTCGGCGGCTACGTAAATTCCGGCCATCCGTATTCCTGATCGACTTACGCAAACGACGTAAAAATTTGAATCTCGGCGTGGGAACGACGGCCATACTTAACATTAGCTACCCCTCATATAGAAGGGGTAACTATCCACCGGAAAAAGCCGAACGCAAACGACGTAAAAAAACAGCGACGGGCGGTCGTTCGGTCTTGAATCGGCGGTTCTCCTCATTTGCATATCCGACGCGTAAAAAAATGCGACGACACCTAGCGGCCGGCGGTAGATTGCAGCCTAAGATCCGACTGGTGTAAGTCACTTACACCAGTCGGATCTAAGGGAGATCTATGCGGAACTGATTCTTATGAATCAGGCGCATAGATCCGACCGTCGGATCTCAGAGATACGATCCCCTTGATGAATCTGCCCCACTGACATTCACAGACATAACTAGGCATGATGGGAATTGTAGTTCCTGAACAACTGGAGGGCCGTAGTTTGAAGACCCATGGTAGAGAGCGTCCTGACTCTCCTGTAGTCCAAGGGAGGGGGTGAGCACGACACTCCACACCAGGGAGAAAGCCTTGCATTACTGTGTTGAGTTACAGACAGAAGAACAGGAAGTGAGGATTTCTCAGAAGAAATAAGGACATTTAAAAGCAAAATGGAAGGATGAGGTAAGTGAAGGAGGATTGCACTAAGGTAAAGGAAGATATTTAGGAAAAAAAATTGTACCTTTACAACCCCTTTAATAGCAGCAAGTTAAAACCATATTGAACGTTTTTTATGGGGTAATCTGTTTTCTATATCAGAGAAAATGCATGTAATCTGTAAAGACATGGGGCCAGATCCACGAATCGCGGCGCTTCTTTACGGCCGGCGTAGTGTATCTCAGTTACACTGCGCCGCCGTAACTTACAGCGTATTTCCCGTATTCTCAAAGAATTTGCGCCGTAAGTTACGGCGGCGTAGTGTAACTGTGTCGGCGTAAGGGCGCGCAATTCAAATGGATGAGATGGGGGCGTGTTTTATGTTAATACGTCTTGACCCGATGTAAATGACGTTTTTTCTGAACGGCGCATGCGCCGTCCGTGGGGGTATCTCAGTGCGCATGCTCGAAATTAACCCGCAACAAGCCAATGCTTATGACGTGAACGTCATTCTACGCAAAGCCCTATTCGCGAACGACTTACGCAAACGACGTAAAATTTGCAAAATTCGACGCGGGAACGACGTCCATACTTAACATAGGATACGCCTCATATAGCAGGGGTAACCATACGCCGAAAAAAGCCTTACGGAAACGACGTAAAAAATTGCGCCGGCCGGACGTACGTTCGTGGATCGCCGTATCTAGCTAATTTGCATACTCAACGCGGAAATCGACGGAAACGCCACCTAGCGGCCATCGTAAATATGCACCTTAGATCCGACTGCGTACTAAGACTTACGCCAGTCGGATATAGCCCAGCTTCAGGCGTATCTTGTTTTGTGGATACAAAACAAAGATACGACGGGGCAACCTAGAAGTTACGCGGCGTATCAATAGATACGCTAGCGTAACTGCTACGTGAATCTGGCCCATTGTACATATGTATGAGGGCCAGTATAATCTATCTTTTTAATTAAAGAGGTCATGGTGGTCTGGTAAGTAGGATACTTACCTTCATTCACTGGGTGTAGCTGTATTGAAAATCGCTTTTGGCAGTGGTGATGGTAACAGATCAGAAAACTTCACATATTTCATGGATGTTTTTTGATACCTCTGCTGGCTGTTTATTTGTGCACATTGCACTTTTGTATTTTTTTGTTTTTATTGTTTACTTATGATTATGAAATAATGCAATTTGTACATTCTTAAATGATTGTCTACACTGCTTATTTATGATCATGAAATATTGAGCACTAGCACTTTATTGGTATACGTATTTATCACTAGCGCCCCCTTATCATTATACATCCCCCATAATCTATATAGCCCCCCTGATGAAGGTTGAAAACAAAACAAAAGGGGAGAAAAAAATTGGGGTGCGGAGGAAAAAAATGATCCAACCCCCTACTTACATGTTGGCACACAGTCAGGTTTCCTTTCCCTCCGTGTCAGTCTTGATGAGGAGGGAAGGAAACCCATATTACACAGTACATTGTCCCCCCTGATTCACAGCGGCACTGTGTGTATAGGAAGTCCACACCGTCCATCTGTGATGAGGAAGAGGCGCAGCTTTGTTACAGTGGATGGCGCAGACAGCATGGACGGCGCAGACTTCCTATACACACAGCCCTGCTGGGGGGACAATGTACAGCGTAATATGGCTTTCCTTCCCTCCTCATCAATACTGACACGGCAGATAAGGTATAGTGAGGCTGCTTATGGGCACATTGAGGCAACTTATGGGCAAAGTGAGGCTGAAAATGGGCACAGTGAGACTGAAAATGGGCACAGTGAGACTGAAAATGGGCACAGCGAGGCTTCTTGTGGGCACAGCGAGGCTAAAAATGGGCACAGTGAGGCTAAAGATGGGCATTGTTGACCCTCTTTTTCACTTACAGTAGCTTCTGCACTCTCACCCTAGGCCAGTGTTGGCGAACCTTGGCACTCCAGATGTTTTGGAACTACATTTCCCATGATGCTCATGCACTCTGCAGTGTAGTGCAGCATCATGGGAAATGTAGTTCCAAAACATCTGGTGTGCCAAGGTTCGCCATCACTGCCCTAGGCTTATACTCGAGTCAATACAATATATCCTCAATTAACCTGTGTTTTTGATCCAATGTGTTTTCCACTCATGTGCCTCATTTAAAAGTCCCAAACTTCCCCTCTGTATTTGCAATGTAGCTCAGAGTCTGTACATGTCTTCTGAACTCCGAGGGGGTGAAATCTTTGACGCTTCACAAGTGTAGGCATGTTTTATTGAACCGCTTTCTATTTAATCCTCCCAAAATGTCACACCATATTCTCTACACAGATTACAGTTTTAAACATGCAATTTAATGCGTGGCTGGACATTTGATCGGGGCATAAAAATTTTCATCATCATCATCAATGACCACCTTTGTTGTGCTCAGAGATGTCAGATTTATTCATGAAACGTCATCCATTTTTGTGGCTGCTATTTAGAGAACATGAGACAACGGTAAGAACATGGGATGTCTATTAAAAGTAACACATGTGAAGCAAATGTTAAATTTATGTGGTAGTGACTGAATGTGGTATGAATCACATATGATTCTTATACTTGTTGTCGGTGGATTACATCAATGCATAATATTCTAGATGAAAAACAGAAGAGGTGGCTAATTCTTTATGGTTTGCATTAAAAAAAATTATAACAATACATTCATAGATACCTGTATATATTCGAGTATAAGCCAAACCGAATATAAGCCGAGGCACCTAATTTTACCACAAAAAAATGGGAAAACGTATTGACTCGAGTATAAGCCTAGGGTGTCCATCTGCATTCCTCACTGTGTCCATGTGCATGCCTCACTGTGCCCATGCCTCACTGTGCCCATGCCTCACCGTGCCCATGCCTCACTGTGTCCATGACTAGACTGATGTTTAACATGGGAGTCTATGGAAGGGGTGTCCCGGTTTAAAAAATAGGTGCTCCCGAGCCTTAGGTTCTCCAGACAACAAACTCTGCACAATTGTAGAGGAGAAATGGGGCAACATGTGTACTAAGTTCCGGGTCCAGGGAACCTACGACTGGCTGGTACCAGATCCCCAAAGTCACCAGAGAAATTACCGTTTAACATTGGAGTCTATGGAAGGGGTGCCCGGCTTTGAAAAATCGGTGCTCCCCGGCCGTAGGTGATAAGGATACCCCCTGGCACAACTCCAGAGCATAACCATTCTGCCTCTGAGCCAAAATTCATAATAGTGAAGCATGCAGACAAGAGGGAAATTCAGTCTACATCCTTCGTCATCCCAATGGCAAGAGACAGAGAGGCGGAATCTTTATTGGCTTTATAGACAGAGTGACATCATTCATATGAGTACAACTGATTCGCTAGTCCATATATGGTCTCCTCTTGTGACGTCTATTCTTGACCTCGTGGCTTACATTTCACAGTCTTGGGGGGCCATCTTTCTTGGGTCGATGGAAGGGGCCGGAAGGAGTGATGATGGGACGAGTAACAGCTGTTTTCACTCTATCATTTTTAAGGAAAATAATAGTATTGTAATACACCTCTATATATATAGATCAAGAAATAAAACAATATAAGAAAGGAAAGCAATATTTGAGTGGTTGAGAGAAAAATAACATAAACACAAAATAATCATTTTATTAACTCCATCACATAGGTCCCCCGGACAACAAACTTTGCACACTTGTAGGAAGAGTGGGGCTACATGTGTGCCAAGTTTGGGGTCCAGGGGACCTACCGGGTCCCCAAAGTTCGGGAGATCAGGCGCAAAAAGGTGACTTGAGTATAAGCCGAGGGGGGCATTTCCAGCACAAAATAATGTGCTGAAAAACTCAGCTTATACTCGAGTATATACTGTATACTTAAAGCGGAGTTCCACCCAGGAAAACAACATTTGGCCAAAAGTCCTAAAAAAATAAAATACCCGAAATACCTGTTGCTATGCGGAAGTCCGTAATCTGCCTCTTCGGCGCCGCGGTGTGTTTTCTTCTTCTCCTTCTCCTAGTGAATGGGGCGCGCTGCTTTCTGGGAACTGTGTGTGTTCTCAGAGAGCAGCCGCCCATTCACAAGCCGGCACGAGACTCACACAGGCGCAGTAGGAAACGGGCAGTGAAGCCGTAAGGCTTCACTGCCTGTTTCCCCTAGTGTGAATGGCGGCGCAGGACTTGCATCAGTCGTGGGATCGGCATCAGGGGGCCATCAGCGCGGGCAAGTAGGACAAGGTAAGTGTCCTTATTAAAAGTCAGCAGCTACACTGTTAGTAGCTGCTGACTTTTAAAAAAAAAAAAAATTGCGGGTGGAATCCCGCTTTAAAATTGATATCGGAAATTACGGATGAAAGAACATGAAAGCAATCAATGCTGACCTTCTTCAAAAATACTAGTTGCTTGGATGTGTCTGGCTTCAGCCCTCTCTACTCACAAATCTGGAACAAACATGCAAAAAAAATAATTATAGTTACAAAGTTTATCAGGATAAAAAATGGCACATGTCCCCATTGATTTCAACCACCAAAATAGCAACTTTTTATCATTAGACCCCTAAACCTACAGTTGACCAGAAAAAAAACCTTTAAAAACTTTTAACCACTTGCCGACCGCCACCTGTACATATACGTCAGCTGCGCAAAAGTAAAGTATATATACCTCACTTAGAATTTGCCGCCGTGTGGGCGTGTGCGCGCCCCTGCTCCGAGCTCTTTGACCTTGCCCGCGGACTCGATATCCGCCGGTATCCCGCGATCGTGTCACGGAGCTGCAGAACGGGGGGGGGGGGGGGTGCCTGTGTAAACAAGGCATCTCCTTGTTCTGCCTAGTGACATGACACTGATCGTCTGCTCCCTGTAATCGGGAGCCGTGATCAGTGTCGTGTCACAGTAAGCCCAGCCCCCACAGTTAGAATCACTCCCTAGGACACACTTAACCCCTTTATCGCCCGCTAGAGGTTAACCCCTTCACTGCCAGTGTCATTTACACAGTAATCAGTGCATTTTTATAGCTATATAAATGACAATGGTCCCAAAATAGCGTCAAAAGTGTCCGATGTGTCCACCATAATGTTGCAGTCATGATAAAAATTGCTGATTGCCGCCATTACTAGTAAAAAAAAAAATATTAATAAGAATGACATAAAACTATCCCCTATTTTGTAGACACTATGGGGCAGATCCACATACAATTGCGTGGGTGCAGCGTATGTGAGATACGCCACGCCGCTGTAACTTACTTTGCAAATCTTTGAATCCTGAAAGAATTTGCGCCCGTAAGTTACGGCGGCGTAGTGTATCTCTCGCGGCGTAAGGGTGCGGAATTCAAATGCGGCAAGTAGGGGGTGTGTTTCATTTAAATGAAGCGCGTCCCCGCGCCGAACGAACTGTGCATGCCTCGTCCGTCAAAACTCCCAGGGTGCCTTGCTCCAAATGACGTCATTGTTTTCGACGTCAACGTAAATGCATACTCGACGCAGATTACGACGTGAACGCCACCCAGCGGCCGCCGGAAAATTGCATCTTAGATCCGACTGCGTACTAAGGCGTACGCCTGTCGGATCTAACACAGATGCCGTCGTATCTTGTTTGGTGGACACCAAAACAAAGATACGACGCGCAAAATTTGAAATTACGCGGTGTATCAACAGATACGCCAGCGTAATTTCTTTGAGGATCTGCCCCTATAACTTTTGAGCAAACCAATCAGTATACGCTTATTGCGATTTTTTTTTTACTCAAAAATATGTAGAAGAATACGTAAAATGAGAAAAAAAAAAATGTAATATCTTTTTTGGGGTAAAATATAGCAAACAGTAAAAAATATTGTTTTTTTTCAAAATGTACGCTCTTTTTTTGTTTATAGCACAAAAAATAAAAACCGCAGAGGTGATCACATACCACCAAAAGAAAGCTCTATTTGTGGGAAAAAAAGGACATCAATTCTGTTTGGGAGCCACGTTGCACGACCGCGCAATTGTCAGTTAAAGCGAGGCAGTGCCGAATCACAAAAAGTGCACTGGTCATTTGGGCAGCCAATTCTTCCGCGGTTGAAGTGGTTAAACACAATAGCACCCGGACATTTTTTCTATCATTGCCCAGTTTTTATTATACAAACCAATGTTTGAAACCCCTGATCTGCATGTTTATTCTAGGCCAGTGTCTCTGAATCTTGAGAGTAATAGTAGCCAAGGAACTTATTTTTTTTAAATACAGCCCAGCAAGAATAGAATCTATATAGAATCTGTTTTTCTTTCCGTTTTTTTCCAGCTTTTCGGTTATATTTTGGGTAATCTGATTAATACCTTGTAAAAAAGACAGAGGTGTCCTCAGTTTTCACCTCCTACCCTTGCTGTTGAAGGGAAGTCAACATGCAGTCTAGGGCCCGGATTCACAAAGCACTTGCGCTGACGTATCTCCAGATACGCCGCGTAAGTGCAAATATGCGCCGTTGTATCTGTGCGCCGGACCCACAAACTAAGATACGCCTAAAAACAGGCTTCATCCCACCGACTTAACTTGCCTACGCCGGCGTAGCGTGGGCGCATATTTACGCTGGACGCATGTATGATTTTGTATACAAATATGTAAATGAGGAAAATACGGCGATTCACGAACGGACGTGCGCCCGACGCAGGCTACGCGCGGTGCACGTAAGTTATACGTCTGGCTTAAAGTTATGCCCCATAAAGGAGGTCGAACTCAGCAGCATCCATGCAAAGGGCTGCACCAGGAAACCCAAGCCGGCGTAATTTACGTTGGACGTGTGTGACTGGGCGTAGATTACGTTTAGGGCATACGCAGTGATCCGGCGTATCTTAGGCAGTTGTTCCGACGTGGTTGTGAGGATGTGCACGGGGATGCGTTCACGTCCCGGCGCATTCGCAGTTCGTTATACGTATCTGTCTGGCGCTCGGTCCATCATTTGCATGGGGTCACGGCTCATATGCATGGCTCACGCCCACTTCCACCTACGCCGGCTTACGCCTTAGAAACCCAGCACAGTTTTGGGAGCACTAGCTTTGTGAATTCCGTGCTTGCCTCTCTGCGCTGCGTCGGCGTAGCGTACATTGGCCCAGATTCAAGAAGCACTTGCGCCCACGCAACCATAAGTTACGCAGCGCAAGTGCTTACTTGCTCCGGTGTAACGAGTGCTCCTGATTCAGGAACCTCGTTACACCGACTGCAGGCTAAAATCTGCGCGGCATAAGGCTCTTATGCCTCGCAGATTTTAGGCTGCATTCTTGCGGGGGCCGCTCCCATTGTGTATCAGCATGTAGTATGCAAATTGCATACTACCACTGATTCACAAGCTTGCGCGGGCCCCGCGCAAGCCAGGTACGGAGTTTCCGTACGGCTACTTTTAGCGCAAGGCTTCCCCTTCTAATAGTAGGGGCAGCCAATGCTTAAGTATAGCCGGCCTTCCCGCGCCGTGAAATTTGAATTTCACGGCGTTTGCGTAAGTGAAACGTGAATGGCGCTGGACGCCATTCACGTTCACTTAGAAGCAAATGACGTCCTTGCGACGTCATTTGCCGCAATGCACGTCGGGAAAGTTTCCCGACGGAGCATGCGCTGTACGCTCGGCGCGGGAGCGCGCCTAATTTAAATGATTCCCGCCCCCGGCCGGATCATTTAACTTGCGCGCGCTTACGCCGGGCAAATTTGCCGGCGCTCCCTCGCAATTCACGGAGCTACTGCTCCGTGAATCGAGGGCAGCGCAAAATCGTTGCCCTGCTCCCCCGCAAATATCGCGCAATTCTACTTGAATCTGGGCCATTATTTGCACTACGGCGGCATAAATGTGCGCCGCTGTCTGTGAATCCGGGCCTAGGAACCCACAACCTGCTAAATGTTAAATGTCTGTCCACCCCCAACTTGTCAACAACAACAAGAAAAAACAGGTAGATCTCATTGTATTATGAAAGTATATAATTTTCCTGGTTCAGGACTATTTTAGCTATTATATGCTAAGAAGGAAGAGTGGCCAGACACAGCTTCTATTTCATAAATTCTGCTCAGCGTTATTGGGACAGATGGTGTTTTTGTCAGCACTAATTGAATGTTATTCAGGGGTTTCCAATACTTGATGATTTTTGAAGATGTTCTGAAATTCCTAAAACGCTAATCTGTAGAGTACGATGACACCTAAAATTTTAAAGTAATGCCGCAAACACACAACCGTTTTTCAGGTTGTAAAAAATTACGTTTTTTTTTATGTCGTTAAAAACGATCGTGTGTGGGCTCCAGAGCATTTTTCACGATGTAAAAAATGGGCATTAAAAATTTAGAACATGCTCTAATTTTTCACGACATTTTTAACGTTGTCGTTTTTAACGTCGTAAAAAATGGTCGTGTGTGGGCTTTAACGACGTGAAAAAAACGCGCATGCTCAGAAGCAAGTTATGAGACAGGAGCGCTCGTTCTGGTAAAACTAGCGTTCGTAATAGAGTAAGCACATTCATCAAGCTGTAACAGACTGAAAAGCGCGAATCGTCTTTTACTAACACGGAATCAGCAAAAGCAGCCCAAAGGGTGGCGCCATCCGAATGGAACTTCCCCTTTATAGCGCCATTGTACGTCACCACGCTTTACTAGAGCATTTTTTTTTCACGATCGTGTGTAGGCAAGGCCGTTTTATCGATCGGGTTGGAAAAAGCGTTGTTTTTTCTAGACCATTAAAAATGTCATTTTTTACAACCCGAAAAACGGTTGTGTGTTCGCGGCAAAAGCCTTTGCTGTGTATCTAAGCAGTTGGATACGTTTTCATTATTGATGCTGACTGTGTCATTCATAGCATTTAAAACGGCCATTGTCAACCAGGGCTCCATGGAAGCCTAGGGTTCCTCCAGAGTTTGAGGGTTTTCTTAAAGTGATTGTAAACCCCCACCTTGTGAAACATAGTTACATAGGCCCGGATTCAGAAACAATTTACGTTGGCGTATCTATTGATACGCCGCGTAAATTCTAGCATGCGCTGGCGTATCTTCTTTCTGTATTCAGAAAACAAGATACGCCGAAATTTGGCTAAGATACGACTGACGAAGTCTCTTACGCCGTCGTATCTTAGTTGCATATTTACGCTGGCCGCTAGGTGGCGTTTCCGGAGATTTACGCGTAGAATATGCAAATTAGGTAGATACGCCAATTCAGAAACGTACGTCCGCCCGGCGCATTTTTTTACGTCGTTTATGTAAGGCTTTTTCCGGCGTAAAGTTACCCCTGCTATATGAGGCGTAGCCAATGTTAGGTATGGACGTCGGGCCAGCGTCGAATTTTGCGTCGTTTGCGAATAGGGCTTTGAGTAAGTTACGCTTACGTCGAAACCAATGAGGCTTTGCGGCGTAATTTGGAGTATGCGCACTGGGATACGTCCACGGACGGCGCATGCCCAGATCTCTCGAGATCTCGTGTGTCCTATCAGGACACCGGGCTCCTCCAACATGGTGTCGGAGACACTCCAGAGGTCAGCAGTGTTAAACATAAATACATACATAAACATAACAACTCGACTGCAGTGTGAACACATATGATTACTCAACCACTTGCTCTTGCAGCCAACTAGGCTGTCCTATCACTGGCAGCTGCCTACAGGCTCGCCCCCTCCTCCTTTCTTTGAATGAACGGCTATATGTGACGTGCGTATCCCGGGAGGAACAGCGGGCAGGATGCGCGTCAATCGCTTAAAGCGGATGTGCCAGTATAAAAAAATATTAAAAGCCAGCAGCTACAAATACTGCAGCTGCTGACTTTTAATATCAGCACACTTACCTGTCCTGGAGTCCAGCGCCGATCGCAGCAGAGGAAGAGCGATCGCTCGTCTCTCTGCTGCTCCCCCCGCCATCCTCAGTGAGGGAACCAGGAAGTGAAGCGCTCCGGCTTCACTACCCGGTTCCCTACGGCGCATGCGCGAGTCACGCTGCGCCCGCCGATTGGCTCACACGCTGTGTGCTGGGAGCCGAGTGTTCCCAGCACACAACGGGCGACAGACGGGAAGTCAGAAAAACCCGTCTTTTGCCCGTAGCGTGTGGCTGGAAGTGGGTGCAAATACCTGTCTTTAGACAGGTATCTGCACCCCCCTCCCCCCTGAAAGGTGTCAAATGTGACACCGGAGAGGGGGCGGGTTCCGATCAGCGCGAGTTCCACTTTAGGGTGGAGCTCCGCTTTAAGGGGAAGGACGTGTATGGGGAGGAGGGACCGGACTTAAAGGGTCACTAAAGGAAAAAAAATGTTTTGCTGAAATGACTGTTTACAGGGTATAGAGACATAAACGTTAACTGATTCCTTTTAAAAATGATCAAAAATAGATAAAAATCAATCCTATAATGTGCCTGCAGTTTCACTTTCGTTTTTAAACTGGTTTCATGTTTCTGTGAAGTAGAGAGAGACACAGAACAAAAACAAACAAATCCAGGGCAGTGTTTTGTTTTTAAAATGAATCTGATTGGTTCTGAGGAGTTTTAGACACACAGCTTGGACCACAGTGAAAAGCTGCCATGAGATTTTTCATAAGGAGCCAGACAAGCAGGAAGTGTGGAGATCACAGCAGAATTACAGCAACTTCAAAGCAAAAACGAACATTGAGGAAATGAAACCAGGACTGCAGTAAGGTAAAGGAAGCTATTTAGCTTAAAAAATATTTTCCTTTAGTGATCCTTTAAAAAAAAAAAGGGAAACAAAGAAAAAAAAAAGCCTGATACATCTGCAGGATGGGAGGAGGGTTGGAATAAAAGAAACTTGAGGAAGAGGGTGAAGGTCCACTTTAAACTGTTGCTTTATATCCGAGGTCTCCAAACTACGGCTTGCAGGCCACATCTGACCAGTGGCGGCAGGTGCTCAAAATTTTTGGGGGGAGCAAACAAGCTGAAAACGCAGCCACTGTGCCCATCAAATGCAGCCACTGTGCCATCAAATGCAGCCACTGTGCCATCAAATGCAGCCACTGTGCCATCAAATGCAGCCACTATGCCATCAAATGCAGCCACTGTGCCATCAAATGCAGCCACTGTGCCATCAAATGCAGCCACTGTGCCATCAATCGCAGCCACTGTGCCATCAAATGCAGCCACTGTGCCATCAATCGCAGCCACTGTGCCCATAAATCGCCGCCACTGTGCCATCAAATGCAGCTACTGTACCCATCAGTTGCTGCCGTGTGTTCATCAATTGTCTGCCACTATGCCCATCAATTGCTGCCAGTGTGCCCAATCAATTGCTGCCAGTGTGCCAATCAATTGCTGCCAGTGTGCCCATCAATTGCTGCCAGTGTGCCCATCAATTGCTGCTACTGTGCCCCATCAATTGCTGCCAGTGTGCCCATCAATTTCTGTCAGTGTGCCCATCAATTGCCGCTACTGTGCCCCATCAAATGCTGCCAGTGTGCATCGTCCAGCACTTACCTGTCTCGCAGCGGGTCACGTGGTGTCCTCCACGTCCACGCTCCTCGATGTCTTCTCCCTTCCTTTCTATCAGGCATCCAATCACAGTGCCTGTTGTTTCAGCCAATCAGGTGACAGGTAACAGACCCGAGCACCTGATTGGCTGAGAGGCGGGTCAGTATTAGGAAGGCGATTCATTCGCTTTCCTAAAACAACGCTGAGTGATCAGCATTGCGCCCGCTGTTCACCATTTTGGACGCCTATTAGAGCTTACGGCTCTAATCAGGTGCTTCCAAAAATTCCCCCGCCGCTGTAATTGAGATGTCCGGTGCCAGCGGTGACCATAGATAGATTCATGTAGGGTTGCCAACTCATCCCTTTAAAACAGAACACATATTAATTACACAGGTTCTGTGGCTGATTAAGGAGGTAATTAAACTCACTTGGTGCCTTATTTGCATTAAATTAGCCTCAGAACCCGTGTAATTAATATGTGTTCTGTTTTAAAGGGATGAGGTGGCAACCCTAGATTCATGCAATGCATGAATCTATCTATGGTGAGAGACAGGTGGCACTGGCAGGAGAGAGGGGACGCACAGACACTGCATCTGGCCCACTACAAGATTTTATCCAGCCTGCAGCAACTGTCCATGAAAGTACCACCGGCCTCCCCCAGTCCCCATGATGGGCTCTCCTGAATGTAAGGAGGGATTCTTTGTACATTTTTTCAGCCCGCAAATAAATGTAAAATCCACAATGTGGCCCTGAAAAGTTTGGAGATGCCTGCTTTATATCTATTCTTGATACATTTTGATTGAATGGGATTACTTTAGTCCAGACTCCAATCTGCCCTTTATTAATGTGAGTTTCCAGGGCGTCAGCCTTTGTCTGGTCACCTCAAGCACTTCACATGATCCTTCTTTAAAGCGCGGTGCTAATATAACAATCTGTGGGCTCTGGCAGCATCAGACATACCAGAGATAGCGTGGAATGTTCCATTGCCTGCCTCTGATTTACAATCTGAGTGATAATACAATGTAAAGTACAACATCACCTATATAAAGATGAACTCTGGACAGGACACAATCATACAAATAGAAAGCTGATTCATCAATGCTGGTGATGAAATGTGTTTTAGTTTTGAACTGTATATATCAAGAACAAATTTCCTTGTTTAACCACTTCAATACCGGGCATTTTCACCCCCTTCCTGCCCAGACCAATTTTTAGTTTTCAGCGCTGTTGCACTTTGAATGACAATTGCACGGTCATGCAACACTGTATCCAAATGAAATCTTTATGGTTTCCCCCCCCCCACAAATAGAGCTTTCGTTTGATGGTATTTGATCATCTCTGCGGTTTTTATTTTTTTGCGCTATAAACAAAAGAAGAGCGACAATTTTGAAAAAAACGCAATATTTTTTACTTTTTGATTTAATAAATATCACAATTTAAAAAAATAAAATACAATTTTCCTCAGTTTAGGCCGATACGTATTCTTCTACATATTTTTGGTAAAAAAAAAAAAAAAAAAAATCGCAATAAGCATATATTGATTGGTTTGCGCAAAAGTTATAGCGCCTACAAAATAGGGTTTGGATTTAGACCCCTTTCACACTGAAGCATTTTTACAGCATTTTAGCGTTAAAAATAGCGCTATTAAAACGCTCTCCATGCATCTCAATGGACCCTTTCACACTGAGCCCTGCAAGTAGCATCTTTGGAGCAGCATTTGGGCGCTGAAAAAAACGCCCCTCTCCATTGAAATTAATTGAAAACGCTGTAAAAACGTCTTGCCCTTTCACACTGAGGCACTGCAAAAACGCCCTAAAACGTTTCAGGGGCTGGCAGTGTGAAAGGGCTCTGAAAGCACTCGGGTTTTCACATTGGGATTGCAGATGAGGCTTCGCTCGAATAACGCTCGAAAAATGCCCCAGTGTGAAAGGGGCCTTATGACATTTTTATTTTTTTTACTAGTAATGGCAGTGATCTGAGCGTTTTTCGAGCGTTATTCGGGCATTTTTACAGCATTATTCGAGCGTTATTCCAGCGTTATTCGGGCATTTTTACAGCATTATTCGAGCGTTATTACAGCAATACGCCCCTTTCACATTAGACCGGGAGCCGCGTTGGCAGTATATCGCCGCTAAAAATAGCGGCGCTATACCGCCGGGATTGCCGCGGGAATCGGCCGCTAGCGGTGCGGTATTAACCCGATAAAGGGTTAATACGCAGAGGCGCATTGCGGGCGGTATTGCAGCGGTTTCCCATTGTTTTCAATGGGAAGGATCGGTGAAGGAGCGGTATACACGCCGCTTCTCTCACCGCTCCAAAGATGCTGCTGAAAGCTCTGCGGCTTTTACATTGAGGTAGCTGGGCAGGAGTTTTTCAGGCGGTATAGCAGCGCTATTTTTAGAGCTTTACCGCCTGAAAAACTTCTCAGTGCGAGTGAGTGAGTGAGAAACTTGTAAAGCGCAACACATGCGAACTGATTCGCCTCTGGGCGCTGTATCCATTTCATGGGTAAGGAACCCCTTGACCTCAGAAGAGATGGGTTTTAATCTTTCTCCTGAAGGCCAAGTGGTCCGACTCCAGTCGGATGGTGGTTGGTAGTGCATTCCACAGCCGAGGTCCCTGGACTGCAAATCTTCGATCTCCTTTGGACTTGTATCTGTGTGAAAGGGGTCTTATTCGAGCGAAGCGTCATCTGCAATCTCGATGTGCTGGTAAAGCACCACTAAGACCCTAAAGATTTAGGCCCCTTTCAGACTGGGGCGGGAGCCGCGGTGGCGGTATAGCGCCGCTATACCGTCGGATTTGCCGTGGGATTCAGCCGCTAGCGGGGCGGTATTAACCCCTGCTAGCGGCCGATAAAGGGTTAATACCGCCCGCAATGCGGTATTGCCGCGGTTCCCATTGTTTTAAATGGGAAGGAGTGGTGAAGGAGCGGTATACACGCCGCTCCTCTCACCGCTCCAAAGATGCTGCTGACAGTAGATTTTTTTGTTTCCCGCCAGCGCATCGCCTCAGTGTGAAAGCCCTCCAGCTTTCACATTGAGGTTGCTGGGCAGGAGTTTTTTAGGTGGTATAGCAGCGCGATTTTTGTAGCGCTGTACCGCCTGAAAAACTCCTCAGTGTGAAAGGGGTCTAACTTTAAAGGGGACACACCCCGGGTATTGAGATCATTTCACTGGGTGTGTACTAGAGGCATCGTAGGTCGGCCTGGGGTTCCCCTTTAGCCACAGCATTCCACACACACCAAAAGTTATTGGGGCGTCTGTTTAATCTGTACATATTGTTACCTATTGCTTTCGTTGTTTGCATATTCCCGATTATTTTCTTTAAACTGTTTCAACCAAGTCCTGGGTACTTACACAGGTCCTGGCTGACTAATGTTAACCTGAACTTTACTTTTCTTCAAGTAAACTACAAGAACTGTGTTGTGTATTCCTGCTGAGTTATTCCATTTATCACATTGCTCGGTGTGCCAGAGGGGCTGGGGCAGTTCATTGGGGTAGAAAGGCAGAGTAACGGACTGAACAAACAAAAGCAGCTCCCTCTGGGGTTTGCTACAGAAGAAAGAAGGTTCACCTTGATATTTCCTCTTAAAGGAGCCTCTTATGGCTGAACAAATTTGGAACTTTTTGGACTACAAGGGACTTTCGTATTTACTTGTATTAAGCATTTATGTGTGTATATAAAGCTGGCATGTAAGAATATTTATAAGTATGGCGCTAATTATGTGTGCATATTAACCCCTTAAGGATCGGCTCACGCCGATATACGTCAGCAGAATGGCACGGCTGGGCACAATCACGTACATGTACGTTGCCTTTTAAGAGCCCAGCCGTGGGTCGCGCGCCGCCGGCTGCGCGCTTGTGATCCGGTCCTGAGCTGCTTGACCACGCCTGCGGGACCCGATCGCCGCCGGTGTCCCCTGATCGGGTTACAGAGCTGAAGAACGGGGAGAGGTAAGTGTAAACAAACCTCTCCCCGTGCTTCCTAGTGAGCCTGTCACTGATCGTCTGTTCTTTGTCATAGGGAACTGTTACGGAACCATGAACCAGACGTACAACAAGAGATAAGTGAAAATAAGAAGGCTTTATTGAAAATCAAGCTGTAAAGCAAAAGTCCAAACGGATGGTGAAACCAGAGGTCAGGAACCAGAAGGGTAGTCAGACGAAGCCAGGATCAGGAACCAGCAGAGAAGTCAGACGAAGCCAGGATCAGAACCAGAAGCAGCAGCAGTCTTAGAAGCATGTGCACACAGGAGGACCAAGCAAGGAACTGAAGTCACAGACCTCCTATATATGTGAGCCAGGCATCCAGCTCCTCCCAGTGGGAAGGAGGAGCCGCAGGGTGGGAGGCTACAAGAGACCTAGAAACCAAGATGGCCGCCAGCACATGTCAAACGAAGGAGACAGGAGAGAGGTAAGACCATGACAGTACCTCCCCCTCAAGGGCCCCTCCTCCGCGGTGCAAAAAACGGTTTCTGAGGAAAGCGTGCGTGGAAGGCTCGGAGCAAGGCAGGAGCATGGACATCTGCGGAGGGAACCCAGGAACGCTCCTCTGGACCATAACCACGCCAGTGGACCAAAAACTGCACCCGACCGCGGACCAGGCGTGAGTCCAGGATATTGCTCACCTCATACTCCTCGTGATTGCCCACTTGGACCGGACGAGGCCGAGGAACCGAGGAAGTGAAGCGATTGCACACCAGTG
Organism: Rana temporaria; assembly: GCF_905171775.1. NCBI lineage: Eukaryota > Metazoa > Chordata > Amphibia > Anura > Ranidae > Rana > Rana temporaria. The sequence goes on along the minus strand of NC_053492.1, from coordinate 459,481,438 downwards.
GCTTCAACAGGGAGACATGAAACACGTTGGAGATCCGCATGCCAGGTGGAAGCGCAAGGGCATAGGCTACCGGGTTTACCCTGCGAAGCACTCGGAAGGGACCAACAAAGCGAGGAGCCAGCTTGGGAGTGGGCACTCGAAGGTTGAGGTTGCGGGTGGACAACCATACACGGTCTCCGACCTGGTAGGAAGGAGCAGGCGCTCGTCTGCGATCAGCCTGGAGTTTCTGGCGTTGCGCAGAGACCTCAAGGGACTTCTGGATCTGTACCCAAGAAGCACGTAGGACGGAAAGGTGATCCTCCACAGCCGGAATATCCTGGGGAGAGAATGCCTCCGGTAACACGGCAGGTTGGAACCCATAATTGGCCATGAAGGGAGACGTCCCAGAGGAAGAGTTCACCGCCGTGTTCCTGGCAAACTCAGCCCAAGGCAGAAGGTCAACCCAGTTGTCTTGGTGATCGGAGACATAGCAACGAAGGAATTGCTCCAAGGCCTGATTGGATCGTTCTGCGGCCCCATTGGACTGAGGGTGGTAGGCCGAGGAGAAGGAGAGATGAATCCCCAACTGGGAGCAAAAGGCGCGCCAGAACCTGGACACAAACTGACTCCCCCGATCCGACACAATCTCCTTGGGCAAACCGTGCAACCGGAAGACCTCCCTGGCAAAAATCGTGGCCAACTCTTGTGCAGAGGGTAACTTCTTGAGAGGAACACAGTGGCACATTTTGGAAAACCGATCCACAATCATGAGAATGACCGTATGGCCTCGGGATGCAGGGAGGTCCACGATGAAATCCATCCACAGGTGTGACCATGGGCGGTCCCCGGTGGCTATGGGTTGCAGAAGGCCCAACGGAAGATGCCGAGGGGACTTACTCTGGGCACAAACGGAGCATGCCGCTACATATGCGGCGATGTCGGAACGTAGGGAAGGCCACCAGAACAGACGTGAAACAGCCCAGGACAGCTGATTCTTTCCAGGATGCCCCGCGGTCTTGGAGTTATGGTAGGTTCGCAACAGCCGAGTGCGCAACTCCTCAGGCACAAAACATCTGCCGTTGGGTCTCCCAGAGGGAGCACCAGATTGAGCCGCCAAAATCTGCTCACCCAGGGGAGAGGTCAGGCTGGTGCGAATGGCGGCCAGGATCTGATTCGGAGGTATGACCGAAGTCGGAATCGATTCCTCCCTGGACAGCTCGGAGTACTGCCGTGATAAGGCATCCGCCCTGATGTTCTTGGAACCGGGTAGGTAGGAGACCACGTAATTAAAACGTGACAGGAACAGAGCCCATCTGGCCTGACGTGGTGTCAATCTCTTGGCCTCAGAAAGGTAGGTCAGATTCTTGTGGTCCGTCAGGATGAGAACCGGAACCACCGAGCCCTCGAGCAAGTGCCTCCATTCTTTAAGGGCCTGCACGATGGCCAATAACTCCCTGTCACCAATCTGATAGTTGCATTCCGCGGGAGACAGTTTCCGGGAGTAAAACCCACAAGGAAGCAGAGGACCCTCTGGTGTTCTACGCTGAGACAGAAGAGCGCCTACTCCCGTCTCGGACGCGTCCACCTCGAGGACAAAGGGCAACCCAGGGTTGGGATGCGACAGAATCGGAGCCGACACAAAGGCGGACTTTAGGGCCTCAAAAGCTCGGATGGCCTCGAGCGGCCAGACCTGGGAATTACTGCCCTTCCTGGTCAGATCCGTGAGAGGCTTGGCCAGCATGGAAAAGTCCCTGATGAACTTCCGATAATAATTGGCGAAGCCCAAAAAGCGCTGCAGGGAACGAAGACCACTGGGCTGGGGCCACTGTAAGACAGCCGAGACCTTCTCAGGATCCATGGAGAACCCCTCAGCGGAAATGATGTAACCTAGGAAGGTTACCTGGGATCGGTGAAATTCGCATTTCTCAAGCTTACCGAACAGCTTGTTCTCTCGTAACCGTTGCAACACTCGTTTGACATCCAGAATGTGGGCCTCCATGGATTCAGAATATACCAAGATGTCATCCAAATAGACCACCACACACTGCTGCAACAGGTCACGGAAAACATCGTTGATGAATTCCTGAAAGACTGCGGGCGCATTGCACAACCCAAAGGGCATAACCAAGGATTCATAATGACCGGTCCTGGTGTTAAACGCGGTCTTCCACTCATCGCCCGCCTTGATCCTTACCAGGTTATATGCCGCCCTCAGGTCGAGTTTGGTAAAGACCGTGGCCCCTTTCAGGCGATCGAACAGCTCTGAAATCAAGGGTATCGGGTAAGCGTTCTTGATCGTGATGCGATTGAGACCCCTGTAATCGATGCAAGGCCTCAACTCACCGCCCTTCTTTTTCACAAAGAAAAATCCAGCCCCTGCCGGGGACGAGGATTTGCGAATGTGACCACGGGACAGCGCCTCCATCACGTACTCCTCCATGGCCTCATTCTCCGCAACCGACAGTGGATAGACCCTGCCGCGAGGAGGAACGGCACCAGGTTGTAACTCTATGGCACAATCATAGGGGCGGTGCGGAGGTAGGGCAACTGCGCGTACCTTATCGAATACATCCCGGTACTCCTCGTATTCAGGAGGCAACAGAGAGTCCGAGGAAGTACACAGCAACTTGACAGGCCCATGGATGCACTTAGCCCCACACTGTGGTGACCATGAGAGGATCTCGGCCGATCTCCAGTCGAAAGTCGGATTATGCTTCTGGAGCCAGGGGTACCCCAAGACCACCGAGTAGTGTGGAGACGAAATAACTTGGAAGCAGACCGACTCTCTGTGAGCGACACCAATGGCTATCCCCACTGGAAGGGTCTCATGAGTCACGTGTGACGGCTGGAGGGGTCTGCCGTCTATCGCCTCTAGAGCCAGCGGGGAACCTCGAGCCTGTAGAGGAATGGAATTGGCGGCAGCGAACTCACTATCAATGAAAAAACCACCAGCACCAGAGTCCACCAATGCCTGGGTCGTCACCGAGCCCCCGACCCAGGAGAGGACAACAGTGATCAGTGGTTTATCAACACGGGAAACCGGGGACGAGGAGACTCCACCCAAGATCTGCCCCCGACAGGATCTCAGGTGCGAGCGTTTCCCGGACGGTTCGGACATGACAACCGAAAATGCCCACCGAGACCACAGTACATGCATCGGCCCTCGCGTCTCCGGAGTACCCTCTCCCCCTCGGACAGGCGAGCAAACCCCAGCTGCATGGGTTCACCCCCAGACAAGTCAACACCAGGAGGCGTGGGAGGAGAGGGAGGCACGGGTGGGACAGCAAAAGTAGGCGCCAAACTGTTAGGAGGCCTCCGCAGGCGCTCCTTAAAGGACGGTCTCTCCCTGAGTCTGGTGTCAATCAAAATCAGGAAAGAAATAAGAGCCTCGAGCTCCACTGGTAGGTCCTTAGCTGCAACCTCATCCTTCAAGGCATCCGAGAGACCATGAGAGAAAGCAGCGACCAGAGCCTCATTATTCCAACCTACCTCTGCTGCCAGGGTACGAAACTCAATGGCGTATTCGGCTACGGATCGTGAACCCTGTCTGACGAACATAAGGAGCTTCGCAGCAGAGGTGGCGCGAGCCGGCACATCGAATACCTTCCGAAGAGAAGCAACAAAACCGGAAAACTCGGCAACCACCGGATTGTTGTTCTCCCATAAAGGGCTGGCCCAGGCCAAGGCCTTGTCCGAGAGCAGCGAGATCAAGAAGCCCACCTTTGATCTCTCAGTGGGAAAGGCATGTGGCAGCAACTCGAAATAAATGCCCACTTGGTTAAGGAAACCTCGGCACTGAGTTGGCTCTCCCCCAAATCGTTGTGGAAGGGGGGCAGAACCGGTCATACCCCGAAACACCGCAGGCGCAACAACAGGTGTCGGGGTAGACTCTGGCGCAACAACCGGAGCGGCAGTAGGAGCGGGCCCAGGAGCGACAACCGACCCATCGGCAACGGGAGCGACATGAGCCGTGCGTTCAAGCAGGGTTTGCAACGCCACGGCGAACTGACCCAACAGGGACTCCAGCTGATCAAGTCTGGCAACCAGCGTGGGTAGCGAGGATGGCTCTGTACCGTCAAAATTCATGGCTTGGTCCTAATGTTACGGAACCATGAACCAGACGTACAACAAGAGATAAGTGAAAATAAGAAGGCTTTATTGAAAATCAAGCTGTAAAGCAAAAGTCCAAACGGATGGTGAAACCAGAGGTCAGGAACCAGAAGGGTAGTCAGACGAAGCCAGGATCAGGAACCAGCAGAGAAGTCAGACGAAGCCAGGATCAGAACCAGAAGCAGCAGCAGTCTTAGAAGCATGTGCACACAGGAGGACCAAGCAAGGAACTGAAGTCACAGACCTCCTATATATGTGAGCCAGGCATCCAGCTCCTCCCAGTGGGAAGGAGGAGCCGCAGGGTGGGAGGCTACAAGAGACCTAGAAACCAAGATGGCCGCCAGCACATGTCAAACGAAGGAGACAGGAGAGAGGTAAGACCATGACAGGAACGATGATCAGTGATGTCGCATGCCCAGCCACGCCCCCCTACTGTAAGAAACACACATTAGGTCACACTTAACCCCTTTAGCGCCCCCTACATGTTAACCCCTTCACTGTCATTTTCACAGTAATCAGTGCATTTTTATAGAACTGATCGCTGTAAAAATTACAATGGTACCAAAATAGTGTCAAAAGTGTCTGATGTGTCCGCCATAATGTCGCAGTCACGATAAAAATTGCTGATCGCCGCCATTACTAGTAAAAAATTTTTTTTTTTTTAAAAAAATGCCATAAATCTATCCCCTATTTTGTAGATGCTATAACTTTTGCGCAAACCAATCAATAAACGCTTATTGTGATTTTAGTTTTTTTACCAAAAATATGTAGAAGAATACGTATCGGCCTAAATTGAGGAAAAAAAATTTGTTTTATATATTTTCTGGGGATATTTATTAGAGAACAAAAGTAAAAAATATCGATTTTTTTTTCAAAATTGACGCTCTATTTTTGTTTATAGCGCAAAAAAATAAAAACCGCAGAGGAGATCAAATACCACCAAAAGAAAGCTCTATTTGTGGAAAAAAAAGAACGTCAATTGTGTTTGGGAGCCACGTTGCACGACCGCGCAATTGTCAGTTAAAGCGACGCAGTGCCGAATCGCAAAAAGGGGCCTGGTAATTTAGCTGCAAAATGGTCTGGGGCTAAATGGTTAAATGATGTTTTATCATTACAGAGATACAGAACTTTGTGGCTTTAGATCTGGCTGGAGTTCAGCTTTAATGATCTTAAATTTGTGCCATATAGAGAGGGACAAGTAAGGACGTATTACCCTCCACTGAAATTACATCCTGACATCTTTTCACGTGGGATATTGTAGGAACGGTCGTCGAGGAATGTTGGCTGACCTTGTTCTGGTAAGATAGAATGTTACACAGTTACATGTATCTGTGCCAGCTCCATCATTGGCCTTGAGATCGGACAGACAAGGACTCTTTTTCGTGTCAATGGTTTTTGTTTAACCACTTCAACACCGGGCACTTAGTTTTACCCCCTTCCTGCCCAGGCCAATTTTCAGCGTTGTCGCACTTTGAATGACAATTGCGCGGTCATGCTACACTGTACCCAAAACACATTTTTTATGATTTTGTTCCCACAACTAGAGATTTCTTTTGGTGGTAGGTAATCACCACTGGGGTGTTATTTTTTTTGCTAAATAAATGACAAAAGACCCAAAAAACAAAGGGGTAGATTCAGGTAGCAATTACGCCTGCGTATCCATAGATACGCAGCGTAATTGCCAAGTAGCGCCGGCGTATCTACTTTCTATATTCAGAAAGCTAGATACGCCGACTATAGCCTAAGATACGACTGGCATAATTCTCTTACGCCGTCGTATCTTAGGGTGCATTCTTACCGTGGCCGCTAGGTGGCGCTCCGGTAGTTTTCAGCGTAGAGTATGCAAATTGCATACTTACGCCGATTCACAAACGTACGCGCGTCCGGCGCTCGTTTTTTACGTTGTTTTCGCCGTAAGGCTGCTCCTGCTATTAGGAGGCGCAGCCAATGGTAAGTATGGACGTCGTTCCCGCGTCGCGATTTTCAAATTTTGCGTCGTTTGCGTAACTTGTTCGTGAATGGCGCTGGACGCCATTTACGTTCACGTCGAAGCCAATGACGTCCTTGCGACGTCATTTACCGCAATGCACCCGACGGAGCATGCGGGAACGCGCCTAATTTAAATGATCCACGCCCCCTACGGGATCATTTAAATTCCGCGCGCTTACGCCGGCCCCTTTTACGAAACGCCGCCGCAAATGCTTCGTGAATGAAGCGTAGCTCCAGTAATTTACGGAGGCGTAGCGTAAAAACGATACGCTGCGCCGCCGTATCAGTGCGCGCCCCTAGCTGAATCTGGGCCAAATTTTCTGTTATATCATTTTGAAAATAAATGATTGTTCTTCCTAATTGTAGGCCAAAATTTATTCTGGTACATTTTTTAATGAATTTAAAGTGCATATACTGAACAAACGAGGGGACCCAAAAATGCACTTCCGGCGCCAAAGATCAATGAGTCAACAGCTCCCAAGTGAAGAAAAAGATGTGTAATAAGTGTCGGAGATATCAATAGTGATTAAAATTGATAAAACATCCAAAGAGCAGCTATTTAAAAATGGGTGAAACCCACTAAAGATATAAAACAAAGTATCAAGTGTACAGAGAACCGTAGTTCAAATGATAAACAGCGCTGAATAAATATTGTTAGATAGCCCCAAATGGGAGCTTAGAAAAAACAGGGGTGGTGTGCTAGGTGATCATAAAACAAGACGTAAGTGCACCCTATGTCCTATTCAAGATTCACCCAAATAAAGTGATGGTGCCCTTTTCTGAAATAAAGGCTTACCACAACCTGTCAGAGGATCTGTGTTTTAAAGCCTATCCTCTCTGGCACAACATCCACTGTTCTTAGAATCCGTAGTGGTCAATTCTCACAAGGGGTACATAAAAGCAAAGGGGAGACACTCAATAGTGAAATAACGCTAAAAAAGTGACCCACACAATGTATAAAGGTAATCCCCTAATGTATATGCCCGTACAGATAAATCACAAAGAATGAACAAAATAAAGCAAGCCTGTAGTTTCTGCCGTCACCGCCGCTCTGTGAGCACCAGGGGCCGCACGAGTGCTTCTAACGCTGGTATGTCACTGATCAGCTGTGGAGTGCAGGAAGGCTTCTGTGTTGCGCTGTTGTAGCCACGCCCTGATGCGTTTCGTCACTTCCGACTTCAACAGAGGGTGTGGCTACACGGCGCTGTCACTATCCCTTTGTACCCCATCAGCCACGGCTATTGGATTCGAGTAAACTTTACCTTTATACATTGTGTGGGTCACTTTTTTAGCGTTATTTCACTATTGAGTGTCTCCCCTTTGCTTTTATGTACCCCTTGTGAGAATTGACCACTACGGATTCTAAGAACAGTGGATGTTGTGCCAGAGAGGATAGGCTTTGAAACGCAGATCCTCTGACAGGTTGTGGTAAGCCTTTATTTCAGAAAAGGGCACCATCACTTTATTTGGGTGAATTTTGAATAGGACATAGGGTGCACTTACGTCTTGTTTTATGATCACCTAGCACACCACCCCCGTTTTTTCTAAGCTCCCATTTGGGGCTATCTAACAATATTTATTCAGCGCTGTTTATCATTTGAACTACGGTTCTCTGTACACTTGATACTTTGTTTTATATCTTTAGTGGGTTTCACCCATTTTTAAATAGCTGCTCTTTGGATGTTTTATCAATTTTAATCACTATTGATATCTCCGACACTTATTACACATCTTTTTCTTCACTTGGGAGCTGTTGACTCATTGATCTTTGGCGCCGGAAGTGCATTTTTGGGTCCCCTCGTTTGTTCAGTATATGCACCTTAAATTCATTATTTCTGTATATCCTTGTTCTTATAAGTATATATTTTTTCCACGGCTGCCATGGATGCGTTACGCTTCCTGAGTGACAGAAATCTAGATGTAAACACCTTATTCACAGTGAATGAACTCACGACTGCAAAAAATTAACTATAATACCACCCTCACCACCTTGAGCAATACTCTTGAGAAACAAGTACGCACCTGGTGGGATATTTGCACTTTAGAGCAGTATCAGAAGGAACACATTATCATCCGGAGTCTGAGGTGGGAAGTAGTTCCCCAAGACAGCCTAGATGATAGGGACTCTACAACTGAATGGTTGGAGTTCTTCAACGGAGTAGGTCTTAAACTCCAGGACCTTATACTAAAAAGAAAGAAACGTAAAATGATAAAATTAGAAGCAAAAATAAAAGAACTACATGAATTGCTTGACCCCATCAAAGATTCACAACAGATTATTGACTTTAACAATCGGATTAAAAAACGACTTGAAAAAGTGGATAAAGAAACACAGAAGACAAAAATAAAGAAATTCCACCGTGATTTGGGGGATTTCAGGACCAATTGCATTTATTTGTGGCAACAAACTAACAACATTGAAACAAGGGAAAATGAGGTGGACATTATGGAAACCCAACAAACCACTGCTGCTGATGGACCTCAGCCATCCACCAGTACTGGTCACCAATCGGTGAACAATAGAAATTTAGGGTCTACCTATGTACCCCCCAATAATTCTACCCCTATGAGACCGAGTGATTCTAATCACACAAGGGGTAGGGGTAGGAACCAAGCACCAAGTACCTACAACCAACGACCGACAGCTGCAAATGGACACTATACAATTCCGGTCCACAATAGATATGACTCTATACGAGAAGAAGAAAACAGAATGAGATATCAATCACCCCGACCTTTTTTAGGGAGAGGTCGGGGGGACACAAAAGGGGCAGAGGGACAGGGGGCCACAGGGGACGAGCCCCATCATACCCCCCACAGAACCCCCACTACATAGATCCCCAACAAACACCATCATACAGAGAGCCGCAATGGAGGGACCTCCCTTATCTAGATCGAGAGAGGGCACCCCAAACGGGGCCATGGAGAAGAGAACAAGAGGATGTAGAGGAGGAAGACGGACCAAGGAGAAACAAGAGAAGAAGAGTAAGGGACTACGAGTAGGCGGTATTTTAAATCTCACAACTAGTTTTAACCGATAAAGAGACCAATGTTTTAAATTTAGGCCTGAAGTGTGGACTGAATCGACCTATAAACAAGTTTAGTGTTTTTATCGACATCCACAAATATATCAGGAAACTCAATATCAAAAAATATTTTCTCAATAGGAACCTAAACACTAACAGCAGAACACCGGCACCCCCGACTGACAGTGGGTTGAGGAATAAGTCACTTTTTAATCCTCTCCTTGGCTCAAATCAGCCACTCGAGGTTTTTAAAGGGTTACTTCTACGTGATTTAGAACCCATAAAACCCAAAAAGAACGTCAACCCGAGACACGTCAGAGACGGCATTGAACAACTGGAAAAAAACAATGATATCATAATCAGGCCAGCTGATAAAGGGGGAGGCATAGTGATTTTAACCAAAGACTTTTATCATAATCAAATGATTGGTATGTTGTCAGATACAGAAACATATATGAGATTAAGGAGTGACCCCACAACACAGTACGAAAGAAACCTACAGACTTTGGTTCAGGTAGGATACCGTACACATGACATCTCGAATAAAGAAAGAAAATACCTAATACCTAGCAGCAGCAGGATACCTACTATTTATACATTACCAAAGATACACAAGGATATAGAAAACCCACCTGGAAGACCCATAGTAAATGGAATTGGTTCCATAACATCTCGTTTGGGCCAATTCCTCGATCACTATTTGCAAAAAAGCGTCACTGTCACAAAAGCCTTTCTTAAAGATACAAAGGATCTACTAATTCAACTAGAGGAAATAGATCTGTCGGGACATGATGATGTGTATCTAGTGACAGCGGATGTGTCCTCACTATACACAGTGATACAACATGATGACGCACTTTTAGCATTAAATTGGGCACTCAGTAAAAGGGACGACATTACACATACCTTGAAAGTGTTTTTACGTAACTGTCTAGACTTTTGCCTTAGCCACAACTATTTCTGGTATGATGGATGCTTTTATTCCCAGAAGAATGGCGTTGCCATGGGGGCTAAATTTGCCCCCAGTATAGCTAACTTATTCATGGCAGAGTGGGAGGACAAGACCATTTTTAATGTGAGACCCAAGGAACTCCTTTTTTATCGAAGATATATTGACGATCTGTTTTGTATATGGGTAGGCTCACTTTTAACTCTGGAGAAATTTTTAAAGGACCTCAACACTAATAACTGCAATATATTTTTAACAAGTGAATACAATCAACGAAGCATCCACTTTTTAGACTTGAACATTTTTAGGAATGGTAACAAACTGGGAACCAAAGTATATTTCAAGCCAACTGACGCAAATAGCTATCTCCCAATACATAGTGGTCATCACCCTATGTGGCTTAGGAATATACCTAAGGGTCAATTAATGAGAGTGAAACGCAATTGTACCAATGATATTGACTTCATCTCACAGGCTACTGTCCTCAAAGAGAAATTCGTGGAAAAATGTTATAAAGATGCTCATCTGATAAAAACCATTAATGAGCTATCTCTGATACCCAGAGTAAACTGCCTTCTTACAACGAGGTCCAGCAACACTAAGAATATCCATGAGTGGAGTTTTATTTCAGGGTACCATAGTCAGTACAAAGAAGTGGAAAGAATATTTAAAACTCACTGGCATGTCCTGTTTTTGGACAGAATACTAAATACAGTACTCCCCAGCCACCCTGGTTTCATTTATAGAAAGGCGGTTAGTATTGGCGATAAAATCGTGAAGAAAGTCCTTGATGCTCCAAAGAAACCTCCTACCTTCTGGGATAAGGACTGTTTTTTTCCATGTAGGAAATGCTTGCCCTGTAGAGAGGCTGACAGATCCAGAGGCCCTGTTGAAACCTTTGTTTCCTCATCTAACGGATTGACATTCAATGTAAAAAACTTTATTACCTGTAATACTACTCATGTGGTCTACATGTTAGAATGCCCGTGTAAATTAATGTACATTGGACGAACAAAACGAGCTTTGAAGGTTAGAATCGCTGAACATGTGGCAAATATTAAGTTGGGATATAAAGACCACAGTGTGTCGCTTCATTTCAAACAATACCACGGATGTAACCCAGCTGGCCTCAAGTTTTGGGGAGTGGACCACATTGAGCCAGCATGGAGAGGCTCTAACTTGGTTAGGGAACTCTCAAAACGCGAAACTGAGTGGATCTACACAGCTGATACATTATTGCCAAAGGGCCTGAACGTAGAACTTGATATTAATTGTTTTATCAGTGACTTTTAACCTTTTCTCTCCTCCCCCCACCTTTTTTATTATGGGCAACCCATAGTTTCCTCTTTTATCTCATTTATATATATATATTTTTTATGGCATATTTTTTATGGCCGATTTTTTATGATGGATTTTTATGGATACGTTTTATCGAGGATTTTTTATCGATATTTATTTATTCATCTATTTATTTATTTATAGATTCTTCCTCATTAATCGCCAGGGTTCTATACATGGTTGCGTTGTGTCCCTATCACTACCTATCGTACACTATCGATATACACTCATGTGCCCACCTAATTACCATTCTCCTTGGTTTTATCTAATACATTGTTGCAGTACGTCCCTACTGCCCCCTGGATTCATTCACGTATCCACTGGTTATGGTCACGCATTTACCGCAGTATTAACCCCTTTTTAATCATATCTGATACATTGTTGCATCATGTACTTTTTGTGGAATCCTTCCTACTTTGACATTCATCATTTACACACAGATGTGGACCTGTGAACTGGTATATGAAGCCCTATCCTTTGTAACATAAAACATAATGAAGAGTAGGAGGATATGCAGTGGTGAAAGTGATAATTCTCCTTCTTTGCATACATTGTGCGCGACGCACTTAGTATTATATACCATGTCCTCGATTTTTTACCATAGTGCTTAAACTGAATAGCATATCCCCTGTCTTCCCTGTATCGTGATTTGGGAGCAGTTAGGCTATGGCCGGATCATTCCTGTGTTAACTATGCAGATATACCCGCCCCAATATACGGGGATTGGCTAGAATAGGCACGGCTTCAATATGCATATAACATGGCCTGTGGAATTTATTTGCATAATACCCACCCAGGTACGATGTGATTGGCTGAGTATAGGGTCAATGCCTCGTTTTTTATTACACACACACACGTTTATAATACTGCATGCTGGTCTGCCGGGATTATTTACAAATAATCCATACTGCTAAAGTAACGGCTTATATACCAGGTTTGCTTTTTAGATTATTTGGAGACATAGTGCTCGATTAAAATGTGCAGCTCTTTCCTTGTCTACGTTTCCCTACCATCCCCAAACAGCACGGCTGACGTCCGCCCCTCCTCCCGCCCCGGTTTGCACCAATCGCGGCCGTAGGGCGGTTTACTCGCATCCAATAGCTGTGGCTGATGGGGTACAAAGGGATAGTGACAGCGCCGTGTAGCCACGCCCTCTGTTGAAGTCGGAAGTTACGAAACGCGTCAGGGCGTGGCTACAACAGCGCAACACAGAAGCCTTCCTGCACTCCACAGCTGATCAGTGACATACCAGCGTTAGAAGCACTCGTGCGGCCCCTGGTGCTCACAGAGCGGCGGTGACGGCAGAAACTACAGGCTTGCTTTATTTTGTTCATTCTTTGTGATTTATCTGTACGGGCATATACATAAGGGGATTACCTTTATACATTGTGTGGGTCACTTTTTTAGCGTTATTTCACTATTGAGTGTCTCCCCTTTGCTTTTATGTACCCCTTGTGAGAATTGACCACTACGGATTCTAAGAACAGTGGATGTTGTGCCAGAGAGGATAGGCTTTAAAACGCAGATCCTCTGACAGGTTGTGGTAAGCCTTTATTTCAGAAAAGGGCACCATCACTTTATTTGGGTGAATCTTGAATAGGACATAGGGTGCACTTACGTCTTGTTTTATGATCACCTAGCACACCACCCCCGTTTTTTCTAAGCTCCCATTTGGGGCTATCTAACAATATTTATTCAGCGCTGTTTATCATTTGAACTACGGTTCTCTGTACACTTGGTACATTTTTTAGGTGAAAATAACCCAAGTCAATGTATATTATTTAGTCTGTAGGACAGTTTTAAAGTTCACAAACTATGAGATGTACCTGAAAATTGATCAATCCTGATGTTCTGGCCTCATTTCTTGAGGCCCAAAAATGTCAGGATACAAATACCCCCAAATGACCCCTTTTTGGAAAGAAGACAGTCAGAGTAAATTAGTAAGAGGCATGGTGAGTTTAATAAAATGTTCATAATTTTTTTTTTTTACATACTGTCACCATCATATAACTGATATATAGGTGAGCAGGGACACTGACAGGTGACAATACGAAAAAAAACATTATTAATAATAATAATAATAAAAATAATGTTTATTTTTAGTACATTTTTTTTACGATTTTTTTTTTTTTTTAACACACTGGGCTGGATTCAGAAAGATCAGCGGATCTTTCTGCTGGCGTAGCGTATCTCCGATACGTTACGCCGCCGTAACTTTGGGCGCAAGTGCAGAAAGAACTTCAGCCCTTAGTTACGGCGGCGTAACGTATGTGTTGCGGCGTAAGCCCGCCTAATTCAAATGGGGATGTTGGGGGCGTGTTTTATTAAAATTTCCCTTGACCCCGCGTATTCCCTTGCGCCGTTCATAAAAAAATCCCAGTGCACATGCTCAAAGTTACGCCGCAAAGCCTCATTGTTTCGACGTGAACGTAACTTACGCAAAGCCCTATTGGCAAACGACTTACGCAAACAACGTAAAATTTTCAAAACTCGGCGCGGGAACGACGTCCATACTTAACATTAGCTACGCCTCATATAGCAGGGGTAACTTTACGCCAGAAAAAGCCTAACGCAAACGATGTAAAAAAATGCGCCGGCGGGACGTACGTTTCTGAATCGCCGTAAATACCTATTTAGCATACGGAAGCCCCACCTAGCGGCCAGCGTGATTACGCAGCCTAAGATACGACGGTGTAAGACACTTACACCAGTCGGATCTTAGGGATATCTATGAGTAACTGATTCTCTGAATCAGGCGCTTAGATACGACGGCCGGCACTCAGAGATACGCCGTCGTATCTCCTATCTGAATCCGGCCCACTGTGACTAGAGCAATATAAGGTTACCATAGTAACATTGTACTACTCTGGGAAAGTGATCAGGATTTTTTATTTTTACACATTACGATTGTTTATATGAATTTCATTGCTAAAAGCAAGCATTTTACTGAATGAAATTGAATAATTCAATTTGTTTTGTTGTTATTAGCTGTGATTGGCCACAGCTATTTACATGGTACAGATAGGCCGTTATTGGCCCTGTCTGTAGCATGTGATCAATGTGAACAATCAAAGCTAGCCACACAGTTGTACACAATGGATGGCATGAAAGGAAGCCATCAATAGTTTGAAATTGTCATTAGTGACTAGTCACATTGTGATTAGTCACAACTATCACATGGTACCGGCCCTGGTACACTGAATAGTCATCGGCTTTGTCCGATGCACACAGTGACATCACTCCGCAGTGTGGAGTCCACCTGGATCACCTGGATCGACGAAAGTTCCACTTGCCCGTCATTGGGAACTGGTTAAAGTGATTTCTGCATTTAGATTGTTTACCTTGTAAGCTTATAATAAAGTGAAAGTAAAGTAAAAATGTCTCCTAAATGTGCACTGGAGATATTCTAGCGAGCAGCAGCCGATGATGTCACTGGCGCATGCGCTCTAAAGGAACAGAATACCTGTGCCATTCCTTCAGAGCTCTGTGCCATGGCCGTGATCGCCCGGTCGCTCAATCGGTCTCAGCCCGTGAACCCGTAAGGAAGACCAGGTGAGGGTGGAAGCCTCTGCAACAGTGACAGTGCGCTGCTGGAGGGCTTTGTTTTAAAGGTAAGTCTTCCATAATGTGCTAGTATGCGGTACATACTAGCACATTATGATATTGCCGTGCAGGTATTTTTTTTATTATTTTTGTAAGAGCTTACTACCGCTTTAACCACTTAAGGACCGCCTAACGCCGATATACGTCAGCAGAATGGCAGGGCTGGGCACAGGCACGTAGCCTTTAAGAGCCCAGCCGCGCGTGGCGCCGGTGGTGCGCTCGCGACCCGGTCCAAAGCTCCGTGACCACGCTAGCGGGACACGCAGACCCGTTCGCCACCAGTGTCCCACGATCGGGTCACAGGAGCTGAAGAACAGGGAGAGGTGTGTGTAAACACACCTTCCCCGTTCTTCTCTGTGGCAGTGTCACTGATCGTCTGTTCCCTGATATAGGGAACGACGCTCAGTGACGTCACACCTACAGCCACGCCCTCCTACAGTAAGAATCTCTCCCTTAGGGCACACTTAACCCCTTAGCGCCACCTAGTGGTAAACCCCTTCACTGCCATTGTAATTTTCACAGTAATCAGTGCATTTTTTTTAGCACTTTTCGCTGTGAAAATGACAATGGTCTCAAAAATATATCAAAAGTGTCCGATGTGTCCGCCATAATGTCGCAGTCGCAAAAAAAAAATAAGTAAAAAATAAGTAGAAGAATACGTATCGGCCTTAACTGAGGAAAAAAAAATGTTTTTTTTTAATATATTTTTGGGGGATATTTATTAGAGCAAAAAGTAAAAAATATTGAATTTTTTTCAAAATCGTTGCTCTATTTTTGTTTATAGCGCAAAAAATAAAAACCGCAGAGGTGATCAAATACCACCAAAAGAAAGCTCTATTTGTGGGAAAAAAAGGACGTCAATTGGGAGCCACGTTGCACGACCGCGCAATTGTCAGTTAAAGTGACGCAGTGCGGAATCTCAAACAGGGGCAAGGTCCTTAACCTGCATAATGGTCCGGGTCTTAAGTGGTTAAAGTGAACATAAGAGGAACCTAAACATGTTTGCAAGTAAGGCTCTAAGGACTTGCAGCAGCCCTTGCTGCCCCTCTGAAAAGTGATCCATGGTGGATCGTGCTTAAGGCATCTGGAAAACAACATGTTGGCTCTTTTCTGCCTATTTTAACCCTAAAAAGCACCACTTTGCCACAACTGTAGGTATTGCACCTTGATGCAGCAGGGTGGGTGAATGGTGCTTGAATGGGTCATGTTCAGCAACCAAATAAAACATAGCATGAATATTCGCTTTCCTAACACTGAACCGCCTCTCCACCAATCAGGTTCTTGGGTCTGTTACCCGTCACCTGATTGGCTGAAATGACAGGTGCAGCTTTTGGACGCCTATCAGGAGGAGAGAACGGGAGATGAGGATGGCAGGAGATGCATGAAGGATGCCCAACCAAAACAGGGTAAGTGCCGGGGAGACGGCGAGCTGACGTGGGGGGTGGGGGGGTGTCGTTGGGTCACACTGGTGGCATTCGATGGCACAATGGCAGCATTTGATGGACACACTGGAATCATTTGATGGCACAGTGGCAGCGTTTGATGGGCACAGTGGCTGCAATTGATGGGCACCGTGGCTGCAATTGATGGGCACAGTGACTGCGTTTGATGGCACAGTGACTGCGTTTGATGGCACAGTGGCTGCGTTTGATGGCACAGTGGCTGCGTTTGATGTCAGTGGCTGCAATTGATGGGCACAGTGGCTGCAAATGATGGGCACAGTGGCTGTGTTTTATGTCACAGTGGCTGCATTTGATGGGCAGAGTGGCTGCATTTGATGGCACAGTGGCTGCAATTAATGGCACAGTGGCTGCAATTAAAGGCACAGTGGCAGCGTTTGATGTTTTTTTTTTTTTTCAGTTTGTTTGCGCCCTCCCAAAATTCTGAGCACCAGCCGCCACAGATCCAACGATTCATTGGATGATCACATCAGAACAGAAAAAAGCAAAGTTTCAGAGCCACACAGTGCAACCGACAGTGCAACATAGAGACCCATCCACCAATTAAAATAAAGCATTGCACCAACAACGCCGACCCCCCACCCCCGAATCTACAATGATGTCATTAATCTGCCAAAAACACTATATACAGTATATTATCATAGATATTTGATAAAATCATGAACACAGCCATAATCAAAATCAATAAGGTTTCATGCCTGGCAGTTATATAAGCAGCCCGGTGGTGGACTGGGATCATAGGGCCACTAAAATTGTATAATATATAGAATACAGCATGATTGGGCGCGTCACCTGATGTTTAGCAACCCTGTCCATCTGCGCTTGCAGTTTAAGGGGGCAGTAAAACTGTGGCTTAACCACCCCTTGTGAATGAGCCCTATCAGAGATTTGGATTTTGTCCCAACATGCACTGATCCACAGGGTGGATTTGATTTAATACAATAGTAAAAAGTCTTGATTTAAGTGCGACGCAGTGCCGTATCACAAAAAAATGGCCTGGTCATTAAGGGGGTAAATCCATCCAGTCCTTAAGCGAGTTAAAAACATAAATTATAAAATGATTATAATAAAATTGTAAGTGAGTAATAAGTGAGTATTGTACTAATTAGGTAGTAAAGTTACAAGTAGAAATACTGTAAAGTCAGAGGGAAGACAGATGGCACCCCCCTGCTGGTGACATGGAAGCTGTGCACTGACAATAACCAGAAAGCATTGTTGGCTCTAGCAGAAATCTTTGGCTTCCACCTGCAATTGCAAAGACCTTGGGGCAGATCCACGTAGAATTGCATGGGCGCAGCGTATGGGAGATACGCTACGCCGCTGTAACTTTCTTTTTTAAGCTTCGAATCCACGAAGAATTTGCGCCGTAAGCAACGGTGGCGTAGCGTATCTCTCGCGGCGTAACGGCGCGTAATTCAAATCGGCGAGTAGGGGGCGTGTTTCATTTAAATGAAGCGCGTCCCCGCGCCGAACGAACTGCGCATGCTCCGTTCCTAAATTTCCTGCCGTGCATTGCGCTAAATGACGTCGCAAGGACATCATTGTTTTGACGTGGACGTAAATTACGTCCATCCCGATTCACGGACGACTTACGCAAACACATTTTTTTTTTTTTAATTATACGCGGGAACGACGGCCATACTTAACATTGCGTACGCCACCAAATAGCAGCTTTAACTATACGCCGAAAAAAGCCGACAAGAGACGACATAAAGGAATGCGCTGGCCGCTCGTACGTTCGTGGATCGTCGGAAATAGCTAATTTGCATACTCGACGCGGAAAACGAAGGGAACGCCACCCAGCGGACGCCGAAGAATTGCATCTTAGATCCGATGGCGTACAAAGACGTACGCCTGTCGGATCTAACCCAGATGCCGTCGTATCTTGTTTTAAGGATTCACAACAAAGATACGACGCAAGAAATTTGAAAGTACGCCGGCGTATCAGTAGATACGTCAGCGTACTCGCTTTGTGGATCTGCCCCCTTGTGCACACTGGGAGCTTGCCCAGCTCTTCTGAATGCATTTTCTCCTGGCAGGAGAAAAGCAGCTGAAAAAAAAATGTGTCTAAAGCAGCGTTTTGCAAATGCGTTTAGGCACATTTAGGCGTATCAAACCGTTCAGTCATTCAATTGGCCAGAATTTTTTAAATGAATGACTGCACAAGCGCTAAATGTGCCTAGCATCAGGAACTTTTTTTGCTCAAATTCTCCTCTCCTGAACACGCTGCTGATGTTTATTTTTTTCTGCCTGTGAAGGCTCCTCTCCAAATACACCTGTAAACACCTATGTGGGCAAGAACTAAGGGCCAGATTCACAGCCGAGATACACCGTCGTATCTCTCAAAGTATCTATGCGACTGATTCACAGAATCAGTTACGCATAGATAGCCCTTAGAGCCGACAGGTGTAATTGTTTTACACTGTCGGATCTTAGGATGCAATACCGCGGCCGCCGCTGGGGGGAGTTTGTGTGTCGTAAACCAGCGTCGTGTATGCAAATTAGCAGTTACGGCGATCCACGACGGTTTTTCGCGTTCGCTACGTCGCTGCTAGTCTAGTTTCCCGTCGCAAATTTAGTCGTCGTTTTGGGTGCCCTAACTTTACACAGCACACGTATGTGCTGTATAAAGTATGGCCGTCGTTCCCGCGTCGAAATTTAAAAATTCACGTCGTTTGCGTAAGACATCCGGGAATACGGAAGTACGCTACGCACGTTGCCGTTCGAAAAAATGACGTCAGTTCGCGCAAAGCACGGCGGGAATTTCGAAACGGAGCATGCGCAGTAGGTCCGGCGCGGGAGCGCGCCTAATTTAAATGGCACACGCCCCTTTAAATTACGCCAGCGTAGGTTTTCATTGCAAGTGCTTTGTGAATCAGGCACTTGCGATGAAAACTTGCCGTGGTGTATCGTATCTACGATACGTTACGCCGCCGCAGTTCTACGTGAATCTGGCCCTAATAGACTAACATGGAGGGACATTTGGAGGCAGAACAGAAAACATCCCTTGTCCATGAGGCCTTAACAACTTAAGACCCGGACCTTTATGCAGGTAAAGGACCTGGCCAGTTTTTGCGATTCATCACTGCGTCGCTTTAACTGACAACTGCGCGGTCGTGCGACGTGACTCCCAAACAAAATTGGCGCCCTTTTTTCCCCACAAATAGAGCTTTCTTTTGGTGGTATTTGATCACCTCTGCGGTTTTTATTTTTTGCGCTATAAACAAAAATAGAACGACAATTTTGAAAAAAATTCTATATTTTTCCCTTTTTGCTATAATAAATATCCCCCAAAAATATATAAAAAAAGTTTTTTTCCTCAGTTTAGGCCGATAGATATTCTTCTACCTATGTTTGGTAAAAAAAAAAAAAATCGCAATAAGCATTTATCGATTGGTTTGCGCGAAATTTATAGCGTTTACAAAATAGGGGATAGTTTTATTGCATTTTTATAATTTTTTTTTTTTTTTTACTACTAATGGCGGCGATCAGCGATTTTTTTCGTGACTGCGGCATTATGGCGGACACATCGGACAATTTTGACACATTTTTGGGACCACTGCCATTTTCACAGTAAAAAATGCTATAAAAATGCATTGTTTACTGTGAAAATGACAATTGCAGTTTGGGAGTTAACCACTAGGGGGCGCTGAAACGGTTAAGTGTGACCTCATATGTGTTTCTAACTGTAGGGGGGCGGGGCTGGACGTGTGACGTCATTGATCGCCTTTCCCTATATCAGGGAACAGACGATCAATGACAGCGCCACTGTGAAGAACGGGGAAGCTGTGTTTACACACAGCTCTCCCCGTTCTTCAGCTCCGGGGACCGATCGCGGGACTCCGGCAGCGATCGGGTCCGCGGGTCACGGTCACAGAGCTTCGGCCCGGGTCGCAGGCGCGCGCCCGCGACCTTTGCTGGGCACTTAAAGAGGACGTACAGATACGTGCTTGTGCCCAGCCATGCCATTCTGCCGACGTATATGTACAGGAGGTGGTCAATAAGTGGTTAATGTGGTCATCTTCTTTGCCTATACTATATGTCAAAATAACAGGTTCTCTTTACAGGAGTTACTGTAATCAGTCTTTGCTTACTTTCACTTGACTCCCTCGCAGTGTTAATTTTGGCAGCAAATTTCGATATAGTTTTGGTCTTATGCCGCATACACACGGTCGTTTTTCGGCATGAAAAAAAACGACGTTTTTAAAAACATAATTTAAAATCATCGTGTGTGGGCTTCACATCGTTTTTCGGCTTCTGAAAAACGACAAAAAAAAAATTGAGCATGCTGCATTTTTTAACGTCGTTTTTTAAAATGTCGTTTTTCGGGTTGTAAAAAATGATCGTGTGTGGGCTAAAACAACGTTTTACACCCGCGCATGCCCAGAAGCAAGTTATGAGACGGGAGCGCTCGTTCTGGTAAAACTACCGTTCATAATGGAGTAAGCACATTCATCACGCTGTAACAGACAGAAAAGCGCAAATCGTCTTTTACTAACACGGAATCAGCTAAAGCAGCCCCAAGGGTGGCGTCATCCGCATGGCACTTTCCCTTTATAGTGCCGTTGTACATCACCGCGCTTTGTTCATAATTTTTCAAAAACGATGGTGTGTGGGCAACATCGTTTTTAATGATGAAGTTGGAAATACTTAGTTTTTTGGACATGCGCTCGTGACTCAGTCCGAAGCTCTGTGACCGAGGCCGCCGGGACCTGCGGACCCGATCGCCGCCGGAGTCCCGCGATTGCCCCCCGGAGCTGAAGAACAGGGAGAGGTGTGTGTAAACACAGCTTCCCCGTTCTTCACAGTGGCAGCTTCATTGATCGCGTGTTCCCTAATATAGGGAAACACAATCAATGACGTCACACGTCCAGCCCCGCCCCCCTACAGTTAGAAAAACATATGAGGTCACACATAACCACTAGGGGGCGCTGTAGGGGTTAACTCCCAAACTGCAATTTTCATTTTCACAGTAAACAATGCATTTTTATAGCATTTTTTTGCTGTGAAAATGACAATGGTCCCAAAAATGTGTCCAAATTGTCAGATGTGTCCGCCATAATGTCGCAGTCACGAAAAAAATCGCTGATCGCCGCCATTAGTAGTAAAAAAAAAATAATAATAAAAATGCAATAAAACTATCTCCTATTTTGTAAACGCTATAAATTTTGCACAAACCAATCGATAAAGGCTTATTGCGTTTTTTTTTTACAAAAAATAGGTAGAAGAATATGTATCGGCCTAAACGTGAGGAAAAAAATAAGTTTTTTTATATCTTTTTGGGGGATATTTATTATAGCAAAAAGGAAAAAATATTGCATTTTTAAAAAAAATTCGCTCTATTTTTGTTTATAGCGCAAAAAATAAAAACCGCAGAGGTGATCAAATACCACCAAAAGAAAGCTCTATTTGTGGGAAAAAAAGGACGCCAATTTTGTTTGGGAGCCACTTTGCACGACCGCGCAATTCTCAGTTAAAGCGACGCAGTGCCGAATCTCAAAAACTGGCCAGGTCCTTTACCTGCATAACGGTCCGGGTCTTAAGTGCTTAACATGTCTCTACAATGTCCAAGCCCATTATATACTGCTGGAGTGAAAAATCGAATATGTTATTATTTATGGTATTGAGGTATGAACACTACAGACCAGTGTTAATTTTGAAGTCAAATTTCAATTTAGTTTTAGGGCCAGATTCTCAGAAGAGTTACGACGGTGTATCTCAGGAAACACCGTTGTGTTTCTGAGCCCGGGTATCTATGCGAGTGATTCTTAGAATCATTTTCGCATAGATACGGCCAAGATCCGACAGGTGTAAGTCACTTACACCGTCGGATCTTAGATGTAATGCAACGCCGGCCGCTAGGTGGCGTTTACGTTCAGGTCTCATTTGACTATGCAAATGAGCCTGATATGCCCATTCCGTTTCCGTAAGCGTAAGGTTACCCCTGCTATATGAGGGGTAACCTTACGCCAGTCCGCCGTATGCCATGTTAAGTATGGCGTCGGGTCCGCGTCGTCTTTTTCCGTCGGTTACGTCGTTTTCCTAAGTCGTTCTTGAATACGACTTTACGTCA
Organism: Rana temporaria; assembly: GCF_905171775.1. NCBI lineage: Eukaryota > Metazoa > Chordata > Amphibia > Anura > Ranidae > Rana > Rana temporaria. The sequence goes on along the minus strand of NC_053492.1, from coordinate 459,458,911 downwards.
ATGACGCACACGTCGGCGTCATTGACGTTTTCCGTCGTGAGCTGGAGCATGCGCACTGGGCTATTTTTACGCCCGGCGCATGCGCAATTCAATCGGCGCGGGGGCGCGCTTAATTTGAATGCAAGCCGCCCCCTTCGAATTACGCGGCCATACGCTGGGCCATTTACACTACGCCCCCGCAAATTACGGAGCAAGTGTTTGGGGAATACGGCACTTGCTCCTGTAAGTTGCGGTGGCGTAGTGTAAATGGCTTACACTACGCCAACGCAGATTCTTAGAGAATCTGGCCCTTAGTCTTTTGACTAAAATTCTATTTTAGTCGTATTTTAGTCATCTCAGTTGTTTACGTTTTTTTTTTTTTAAATCATTAATTTTTTATTATTGTTTACATATCAAAAAGAGGAATCACCACAAAAAGTACAACCATGTGTATCACATATACTCCTTGTTTCCATTAATTTTGACTCTTTACACCCCCACCCATCCTTCCAACCCCCTATATTGCCGCCCACCCAACCAACTCCACACCACTGTCCTGTGATTTAGTGTAGTCTATTTTGTTCATTTAAGTTTCTCCCTTATTGATATACAACCGGAAAAATAGGATCAACATATCAAAAAATTAGGTGCCCACAGCTTTATATAGAACCTCCCGTTTCATCTAGCCAAGGCTTCCACATTATCTCGAACTTCTTATAGTTGCCCTGTCTAATAAGAGTCACTCTTTCACTCCAAATCATTGAATTTATAGCATCCATCCAGGATTTTATTACAGGTGGTGTCTGCGCCTGCCACCTCTGTGCGATTAATTTCCTAGCTTGGAAGAGGCATCTCAGTACCACTTCGGAAGAACCCGTTGGCACTCTAGCCTCCCCAATACTACCCACCAGGCATATCTTAGCCTCGGGTTTTAACCACTTGCTTACTGGGCACATATACCCCCTTCCTGACCAGAGGACTTTTTGCGATTCCGCACTGCGTCGCTTTAACTGACAATTGCGCGGTCGTGCGATGTGGCTCCCAAACAAAATTGACGTCCTTTTTTTCCCACAAATAGAGCTTTCTTTTGGTGGTATTTGATCACCTCTTCGGTTTTTATTTTTTGCGCTATAAACAAAAAAAGAGCGACAATTTTGAAAAAAATAATAATATTTTTTACTTGTTGCTATAATAAATAGCTCAATTTTTTTTTTTGTCTCAGTCTAGGCCGATACGGATTCTACATATTTTTGGTAAAAAAAAAAAAAACGCAATAAGCGACTGGTTTGCGCAAAAGTTATAGCGCCTACAAAATAGGGGACAGAATTTTTTTTTTCTTTACTAGTAATGGCGGCGATCTGCGATTTTTATCGGTACTGCGACATTATGGCGGACACATCGGACACTTTTGACACATTTTTGGCACCATTCACATTTATACTGCGATCAGCAGGGCCGGCCCTATGATGGGACCGGGTGGTACCATGGGTACCAGGCAGCACTTTTAGGGGGGCAGCATACTGATGCCCACCAGCCCGTTCCGCTACCCAAATAAAATTGATGTCCTTTTTTCCCCACAAATAGAGCTTTCTTTTGGTGATATTTGATCACCTCTGCGTTTTTTATTTTTTGTGCTATAAATCTATATATTTTTTTACTTTTTGCTATAATAAATATCCCCAAAATTTAGAAAAATAAACAATTTTCTTCAGTTTAGGCCAATATGTATTCTTCTACATATTTTTGGTACAAAAAAAAAACACAATTAGCATACATTGATTAGTTTGCGCAAAAGACATTGTGGCCGCCGGCAATTCACAGATCCCTTTATACTCCTGGATACATGTATAGAGCCATGGCAGGTCCTTTTATACGCCTATAAGCATGTACAGAGCCATGACAGGCCCTCTTTATACATCTATAGAGCCATGACAGGCCCTCTTTATACATCTATAGAGCCATGACAGGCCCTCGTTATACTCCTATATACATGTATAGAGCCATGACAGGTCCTCTTTATACTCCTATATACATTTATAGAGCCATGGCAGGTCCTCTTTATATTCCTTTACATGTAAAGAGTAATGACAGGTCCTCTATATACATGTATAGAGCCATGACAGGTCCTCTTTATACATATATAGAGCCATGACAGGCCCTCGTTATACTCCTTTATACATGTATAGAGCCATGTCAAGTACTCTTTATAGTCCTATATACATTTATAGAGCCATGACAGGTCCTCTTGATATTCCTTTACATGTAAAGAGTAATGACAGGTCCTCTATATACATGTATAGAGCCATGACAGGTCCTCTTTATACTCCTATACATGTATAGAGCAATGACAGGTCCTCTTTATATTCCTTTATACATGTATAGAGCCATGACGGGTCCCCTTTAGTTATCATGATATAAAATAATGAATGTGGGGGCCTTTTGGTTGGCGTGATTTTTTTTCTGGGGGGGGGGGGGGGGGCAGCATTTTATTCTTGGTCCCAGGCAGCACAATGTCTTGGGCCGGCACTGGTTTCAACATTACAATAAAATGTACAACATGGTTAGAGCATTTGTAAAAGAGTGTAGATAATATGCATATAGTACACTCTGATTATACATGAATGAAGAATGATGAATAACAGTGGCAAAAAATCAACAACAATATAATGTGTTACATCATGGTTCAATTGGTTTCCGTATGAGTACCCTGACGCGTTTCGACCTAAACTGTCACGGTCTTCTTCAGGGAAATTGTACTCTGATGGATTATGTGATACATTTGCCTATATGTCTCAGTGTACTGCTCCCTGCTAGCCATGGGTAGAGGTAGAAAGGAATTTCATGTGTGATTCATTCCTCTGACAGGTTATTGACGTGCTAATGTCCCCTCACTATTCTAAACGTTAATTGATCTATTGTGTTGTGTAAAGAAGATCTGTGTTTACCCTTAAAAGATGTGTATTGTATCATCAGGCTAAATGATTAGAGAAGTAGTATGTTAATTATTCTGATTGCTTCAGTGTAGTAATTAACTCCAGTGATGTCTTTATCTAAAGAAACGTGTCTGCAGGGTCGGCTCCGACTTGTCTCCTATAATCTGTATGGGAAACCCCACTGTGTGAGGGGGGCGTTCCTAACAGGCTGTAACCACATATAAGCTGAGTTTTTGTGTCAATAAAGTGTCTTGGTTCCAGCATCCAGTCTTGATCATACCGATACCGTCACAAATTGGTTGGCAGCAGCGGGATCTTCCCTTCTACTCTCCTTCACACCCGGATTCCAAGCAGACACTGGAAGAACTACTGGAAGGATTGCTAGCAACAAAACCAAGCGGGTCATCATAGCGGAATCAATGGAGATAGACCAGGAGGACGGGATTGCAGCAACGCCAGCAGTACAAGAGATGGATACACCAGTGATTCAGGAGGAGGAATCGCCAGCCAACAAGCTAATGAGAGAGAAGCTAGCGTGGTTCGGCCCGAACCCAACGCCGGATGTGGTGCTGAAAGTGATGGACCTGTTAGCGGAGGAGGCTAAACAAATAAGAGACACAGAACTACAGAAGGCTAAACAAATAAGGGACGCAGAACTACAGAAGGCTAAACAAATAAGAGACACAGAACTACAGAAGGCTAAACAAATAAGGGACGCAGAACTACAGGGGGCTAAAGAAATAAGAGACGCAGAGCTACAGGAGGCTAAAGAAATAAGAGACGCGGAACTACAGAAGGATAAACAAATAAGAGACGCAGAGCTACAGGAGGCTAAAGAAATAAGGGACGCAGAACTACAGAAGGATAAACAAATAAGGGACGCGGAACTACAGTTAAAACTGGCAGCAGTCCAACAAGCAGCCGCACCTTCTCCGAACAGTGAGTACAGCACAGCAGACACAAGGAAGATTCCGTTTAGCGCTTTTAAAGCTTTTGATGAAAAGGACTGTGAAATTGATAACTACCTGGCGGATTTTGAGCGACAATGTAACCTGCACCGAATAGCTAGAAGAGAGTGGGTTGCAATATTGTCAGGCAAACTGTCAGGCAAAGCTTCTGATGCTTTCCGGACCGTGCCAGATCAGGATATCCATAGCTACGCCCGGGTTAAAGAAGTGCTCCTGGCTCGTTATGCAGTAACCCCAGAGTCCCACCGACAGAAGTTCAGGGACTCACGCAAAACCACGAAAGACTCTTACGCAGAATGGGCATGCCAGCTGTCCCTGTCGGCCTCTAACTGGGTTAACAGCAGCCAGGCCACCACCGCAGAGGACATTTTGCAACTAATGCTCCTGGAGCAATTTTACAATCACATCCAGACGGATGTCAAAGATTGGGTGAGAGATCGCAGGCCCATGACTCTACCAGAGGCCGCGAAGTTGGCGGATGAATATGCGGATACTCGCAAGACAAACCAGGTCACACCACGGGTACAACCTCCACGACCAACGGCGCCCTCACACCCACCAGCCGCTAGATACCAACCCCCTAACAGACCGATGACATCTAGCCCTCACTATCCACGCCAGGAGGACAACGAACAACGCTGCTTCCGGTGCAAACAGTTGGGTCACTTCAAGCAGAATTGCCCCATGAATGACAACACCAGGTCAAATTGGTCTCAACCTGGGTACCGCCCACCAGCAGCAGCCCATTGTGTAGACTCGGCTTGGGATCCCCAGGAGCGGGGTCGGGAAGAACCATTGGGCACCCCTTACGAAGCCCTCATGGTACAATCTGCTATTACGGACAACAGGGAACACCATTGTCAGCTGGTCATGGGCTCCAGCCCTGAGCCGGAGGGGCCCTGGAGGGAGCTGGGCAGAAAGAGGCACCGCCGGCCATCCTTCAAGAAGAAGAGGTCCTGGAAGTCATATAACCAGCGGACCTGGGAGGAGAAGAAGCGACTGGAGGAGAGGGAGTCGCAGCGGGCGTCCCAGATGCGGGCCGAGATGTTCGCCAAGGGCCCACCGGTGGCCCCTTACACCACCACCCAGTTCCTGATGATGAAGGACCACGTGGAGAGCCTGCAGGACATGAGCAAGCAGGATCTGATCCGTGAGTACATAGAGCTGGAGGAGTGCATAAGCCGCATGGAGGAGGAGAACAACCACCTGAGGTCACAGCAGGCTGACCCCCCCAGGCTCCATGAACTGGAGATGGAGCTGGAGAAGCTCCAAGAGGAGAACCGGCGGCTGCGGAGGGAGCAGGGGGTGGCTGACCTTATGGGGCTCTGAGTCCCCTCTCTCTCCCCCCCCCGGACTCTGAGCACCAGTGCTACAACAAATATAACTTTTCCTTTTTATGAATCTCCTGTGATTGTCACTTCAGAGCCATAACCTGCCCCCTCCCATAGCGGGACACCTAGACGGCGGCGCACAGACCCATTCGCTGTCTTCACACTGACTTCTGGTGACTTTGCAGATCGCACAAAGACTTGGGGACTGACCAGCGTGTGATCTGACGACCCGGTGACATACCTGAGTCTGAAGCAGTTGTCAAGGGAGGTCAGTCATGCCAAACGGAGTTAACCTCGGACTAAAAGCTCTGAACCCGTCAACCCTACTGGACCAGGGAAGGTCCAACCGGATTTGCCGGAGCAGGGAGCAAAAGGGGGGCCATTGTGATACATTTGCCTATATGTCTCAGTGTACTGCTCCCTGCTAGCCATGGGTAGAGGTAGAAAGGAATTTCATGTGTGATTCATTCCTCTGACAGGTTATTGACGTGCTAATGTCCCCTCACTATTCTAAACGTTAATTGATCTATTGTGTTGTGTAAAGAAGATCTGTGTTTACCCTTAAAAGATGTGTATTGTATCATCAGGCTAAATGATTAGAGAAGTAGTATGTTAATTATTCTGATTGCTTCAGTGTAGTAATTAACTCCAGTGATGTCTTTATCTAAAGAAACGTGTCTGCAGGGTCGGCTCCGACTTGTCTCCTATAATCTGTATGGGAAACCCCACTGTGTGAGGGGGGCGTTCCTAACAGGCTGTAACCACATATAAGCTGAGTTTTTGTGTCAATAAAGTGTCTTGGTTCCAGCATCCAGTCTTGACTCATGTGTGGGGAATCCTGTGATGTTCTTGTATGGAGAGGAGGGAATGCTTGACGGGGATATCATACCGATACCGTCACAGATTATAATTAGAAAAATTATTAAAGTTGCATCCCTCTAACAAAAATGTTTAACATCTGCTCAGAGGATAATGTTGAAATTATATTTATCACTCAAAGGTTAATGAATTAACATGTAATCAGAGATGGTTGCTGAGAAGTAAAAATGATCCGAAGGCCCCCATAACAAAAGAACCCCCGTTCCGCCTGACGGGAAACCACCAAACAAGGCTTACAAGGAGTCACAAGTGTGGACGATAGGGGGGAGGAGAAGACCAGACGACACCTGTATTGATTAAATATTTAGTTTAATTTAATATAAATAGTTAATGTGGGTGCTAATAATGTTGCATAGCATAGATAACATCCATTGGGCTATGACCCCGACCACATGTAACGATCTAATAGGATCATAAACATGGGCATATGTGGGAGGTAAGTATTAAAGTATAAAATGTTACTAAGTCTTAGTACACCAATGCTAGTGTATTATAAAGGTGTAGATGGAAGTATACCAAAACCGAAGCTTTTGTACTGGTAAAATGAACATCATACTGGTATCAGTGTGATAGAACAGGATGTGTGGGGTGTGGGTGAATGAAATGAATAAACACATGAACAAAAAATGAAAATATATATGGTAAAAGTTAATAAAGGGGGAAAAAAGGTGAAGAGAAATATGTGAGAGTGTGGTGAACAAATAAATGTGAGTGTGGTATGTAGTGTATATCGATGAAATGTGTGAAAGGGGCAAAGGAGGATAGAGGAGAAAATGTGAGTGTGTGCCAAAAGAAATTTGATGCAAGTAAATTGTAAGTGGTGGATGGCCTAGCGAGAGCTCCGGGACTGCGAGTGGGCGACCCCCCCCCCCCCAGCTCGGCGTGAGAGCCAGTAAAAATGGGGGGCCCGTGCCTGCATGTAGCCAGGCGAGAATTGCATTGCAGACTCCGAGCAATGTGGACGGGGGGAGCGCCCCCAACCCCCCTAGATGCAGCACAATGAAAGATAGACAGGTAGCGGGCGGTCCCCCCCTTGATGAAGTCCGGCATGAGCCCTAGGAGAGGAACCATCACACGTGCAAGAAACCGGAAGTGACGCAGCTACCCAGAAACCCCACCGACGCCGGAGATTAGAAGGGAGGAGGGATAAATAGCCCTCTGACTCCTCCTACAAACACAGGCTAGCCTGCGGCTAGCCTTACCACTTGTCTGCTACGGCTCCATTTCGGAGGTCAGATTCACTGTTCGTGTCGGTGACTGGTCCTAAGAAGAGTCTGGCGGTCTCGTCGGCCACCATTTCTAGGTGGATCCGACAGGTCGTGCTTCAGGCCTATGCCCTAAAGGGGCGGGCGCCCCCCTTTCAGGTAACGGCACATTCGACCAGGGCGATTGGTGCCTCTTGGGCTTTCCGCCATCAAGCGTCTGTTTTACAGGTGTGTAAGGCAGCGACCTGGTTGTCATTCCACACCTTCTCAAAGTTTTACAAGGTGGATGCGAGTGCATCTTCGGATGCCTCCTTTGGCCGCAAGGTTTTACAGGCGGCTGTTTAAGGTTGGAGTTCCTCCGTTGAGAAACTCCGGTTTGTTGGGGGTGAAGTTTTGGTTTGCTGTGTTTTTCCCACCCCTCAAAATTTTTGACACTGCTTGGGGACGTCCCTAAGGTCAATTGCTGCTGTGTCCATCCATGAACAGAGTTCATGGACGGACACAGCACCCTCCCCTCCTTTGTACTGCTTGTTACGAACTGGGGCTGCATGAGGCAGAGTGAGGGATGTACCCGGGGATCTGCCCCCTGGGAGGTACTGTGCTGTGTGAAGTGTTTTAAAGCGGAGTTCCACCCTATTTTCCAACCTTGTACCATCCCTTTTAATACTGCCCCTTAAATAGATTTGGCATGTTGTTTTTTTTTTATTTTAAAAACTCACTGTGCTCTGCCGATAAGTTTATTTCTCCCGCCGCGGCGGATTCAGCGCTGCTATGCCTCCTGGGAGATGCTTGTTATCGAGCCCAGGAGGCAAAAGTATCGCGGGACTTCAGCCGCAGTAAAAAAAAAACTCGAGCGTGCGGGCGGAGGCTGAGACATGGTTTACAGCCCCGCCCACCGCACTAATTATGTATTCGGCGGGAGGGACGAGGGTTAGTGTCGGGAGATAAAGCGGAGCGGGCGGAGACATCGTTAACAGCCCCGCCCACCGCACAAATTATGTACTCGGCGGGAGGGACGAGGAGTAGTGTTGGGAGATAGAGCAGAGCGGAGACCTGGTTAACAGCCCCGCCCACCGCAATAATTATGTACTAGGCGGGGGGGGGACGAGGGGTGTATTGTGTGTGTGAGATAAAGCTTGCCATCAGATACGCTGCCACTGCACCCAGCTAACACAGCCACTGTGCTATGAAACACTGTCTCACTTGGGCCATGAAACACTGTCACTCTTGGGCCATCAAATGCAACCACTGTGCCAAACTCTGCCTAACTGTGCCCATCAAACGCATCCACTGTGCCCAACGCTGCTTCACTGTGCCCGTAAAGCGCATCCATGTGCTGGGGATGATGCGATTTGGTGGGAGCGATGCAATGTGCTGGGGACTATGAGATTTGGCGGGGGGCAATGCCCTGTGTTGGGTTGATGCAATGTGCTGGAGCGATGTGACTTGGCGAGGGGCGATGCAATGTGCTGGGGTGATGCGATTTGGCGGGGGTTGATGCAATGTGCTGGGGCGATGTGATGGCGGGCGATGCTATGTGCTGGTGCGATGTTATGCAATTTGGTGGGGGGCAATGTGATTTGGTGGGGGGGCATTGCAATGTGCTGGTGCGATGGGGGCTATGCGATTTGGCGGGGGGCAATGTCCTGTGTTGGGTTGATGCAATGTGCTGGGGCGGTGCGACTTGGCGAGGGGCGATGCAATGTGCTGGGGTGATGCGATTTGGTGGGGGCAATGTGATTTGGTGGGGGGGCATTGCAATGTGCTGGTGCGATGCGGGCTATGCGATTTGGCGGGGGGCAATGCCCTGTGTTGGGTTGATGCAATGTGCTGGGGCGGTGCGACTTGTCGAGGGGCGATGCAATGTGCTGGGGTGATGCGATTTGGTGAGGGCAATGTGATTTGGTGGGGGGGCATTGCAATGTGCTGGTGCGATGGGGGCTATGCGATTTGGCGGGGGGCAATGCCCTGTGTTGGGTTGATGCAATGTGCTGGAGCGATGCAACTTGGCGAGGGGCGATGCAATTTGCTGGGGCGATGCGATTTGGTGGCGGGCGATGCCATGTGCTGGTGCGATGTTATGCAATTTGGTGGGGGGGCAATGCAATTTGGGGGGGCAATGTTATTTGGTGGGGGGGCAATGCAATGTGCTGGTGCGATGTGATGAAATTTGGCAGGGGGCAATGAGATGTGCTGGGGCCGTTGCGGTGTGCCGGGGCCGATGCAGTGTGCTGTGGCCGATGCAGGTTGCTTTGTCGGGGGCCGATGTGGGGTGCCGGAGCCGATGTGGGGTGCCGGGGCCGATGCGTGGTGCTGGGGCCGATGCGGGGTACGGGGCCGATGCGGGGTGCTGGGGCCGATGCGGGGTGGCGGGGGCCGATGCGGGGTGCCTGAGCCGATGCGGGGTGCCGGGGGCCAATGCGTGGTGCTGGGGCCGATGCGGTGTTCCTGGGCCGATGCGGGGTGCCGGGGCCGATGCGGGTTGCTGTGTCAGGGGCCGATGCGGGGTGCCGGGGGCCAATGCGTGGTGCTGGGGCCGATGCGGTGTTCCGGTGCCGATGCGGGGTGCCGATGCGGGTTACTGTGTCAGGGGCCGATGCGGGGAGCTGTGCCGGGGCAGTGTGCTGTGCCGGGGGCCGATGCGGGGTGCTGTGCCGGGGCCGATGCGGGGTGCTGTGCCGGGGACAATGCGGTGGGCAATGTTATGGTGGCAATGTGCTGTGCTGGGGGAAGAAGGAAGCAGGAGGAACTCAGCACAGGGATGGTGGGAACCCCTCATAATGGGCACAGCTGGTGTACAGACCCGGGAACTCAGCACAGGGATGGTGGAAACCCCTCATGAAGGGTTCCCACCATCCCTGTTCTGTGCTGACTTCCTGTGGCTGTACTCCTGCTGTGCCCATTATGAGCGTACGAATCCGAAGTGAGTTTTGGGCACAAAATACGAAATAACGGCTAATGCGAAACGGAACTAAACAAAATGAATTTATTGACAGTGCACATGTCTGGTATATGTATACACACCACATATATAACAAGAGATATATATCATCTTGTTATGTAGATATATCTGCACAGGAACAAATTATTTTGTATATTTACTGGTTCCTGGAAGGAGGAGGGGAGGAGAGGTTTGCATAGATAAGGGGCGGTAACTTCCTCTGACACTCCCGTTGCTATTGAAACCTGATCTGAAACCATTACATTGCTTGTGCAGCACTGAGCGTGTGCAAGGCTGAAATCCAGGAAGTCATACAGTCTGGCTTCATGATGCCCACACTTAAGATGGCCCCAGTCAATTTCTGTTTTATAAAGTGTCTAAATGCTGTAACAACCTAACAAAACGGACCTTAGTTTACAAACTAACTTTACTAGAATACATTAAGCTTGTGTATTACAGGGGTATTTATATTTAAAAAGTTTTTATATTTAAAATTGTGGCCGGAACTCCGCTTTAACACTTAAAGTGCTGATTTCTGCCTAGTCAATCTCCTAAAAAGAAGGATAATACCCTAAGGTCAATTGCTGCTGTGTCCATCCATGAACGGAAGAGAAAAGTATTCATACCTTGAAATTTTCCAAATTTGGTCATGTTACAACCAAAAACGTAAATGTATTTTATGTGATAGACCAACACAAAGTGGCACATAATTATACAGTGGAAGGAAAATGATAAATGGTTTTCAACATTTGTATTCAGCCCCCTTTACTCTGATACCTCCAACTAACATCTAGTGTAATCAATTGTCTTCAGAAGTACGCTAATTAGTAAATAGAGCCCACCTGTGTGTAATTTAATCTCAGAATAAATACAGCTGTTCTGTGAAGCCCTCAGAGGTTTGTTGGAGAACCTTAGTGAGCAAACAGCATCATGAAGGCCAAGGAACACACCAGGCAGGTCAGGGATAAAGTTGTGGAGAAGTTTAAAGCAGGGTTAGGTTATAAAAAAAAATAATCTCCCAAGCTTTGAACATCCCACAGAGCTCAGTTCAATCCATCATCCAAAAATGGAAAGAGTATGGCACAACTGCATATCTACCAAGACATGGCCGTCCACCTAAACTGACCTGGCCGGGCTAGGAGAGCATTCATTAGAGAAGCAGCAAAGAGGCCCATGGTAATTCTGGAGGAGCTGCAGAGATCCGCAGCTCAGGTGGGAGAATCTGTCCACAGGACAACTATTAGTCCAGGGTTTGACAAATTTGCTTGGAGTCTAGGAGCCAGCTAAAAAGTTAAGAGGCAGAAAACGTGCTCCGTCCCGCCAAGCTCGCGCGCAGAAGCGAACACCCCTGGACCCCTTTACATTGCACAGCACCTCTAGACCCCTTTGCATTTTACAGCACTCTGGACCCCTTTACATTACACAGCACCCTGCACCTCCGGACACCTTTACATTACACAGCACTCTGGACCCCTTTACATTACACAGCACCTCTGGATCCCTTTACATTACACAGCGCTTGTACCTATGGACCCCTTTGCATTACACTGCACCTCTAGACCCCTTTGCATTTTACAGCACCCTGCACCTCCGGGCCCCTTTACATTACACAGCACCCTGCACCTCTGGACCCCTCCTCAGTGAAAACCCCTCCTCAGTGCAAACCCCCCCCCCTCTCAGTGCAACCACCTTCCCTCAGTGCAAACCCCCCCTTAGTACAACCCTCCCCAGTGCAAACCCCCCCCTCAGTGCAACCCCCCAGTGCAAAGCCCCCCTCAGTGAAACCCCCCCTCCCCATTCAGTACCTCAGATCAGCGCAGCGACGGTCACGGCACATGGACAGAAGGTCCCCTCCCCCTCTGTACACACAGAGAGGAGGGAGGGAGGCGGCAGCAGCTTCACTCAGCTGTGCCCGTGAGAGGAGGGGATGGATGGTGCCGCGGTGTCACCCCGCAACCCCCCCTCCTTTTGTACCGCGGCGTTTGGCACTGCCTGCCTAAAAGTCTCTCCGATTCCGCGGCGCTCAGCACTGTCATCGCTCCAGTCACGGGGGGGGGGGGTGGCCTGACACACCCCAGTGCGGCTCGGCCACCAATTAGTATGCCTCTGAGGTAGTGGTAATGCGAGCCACACCTGAGCCAGTCGGCAGACCCAGCGCCATGATGATCCTATTCTCTCCGTGGTTGCGCGGACTCTTGGCTCTGATCAGTCTCGGCAGGCGCTGTCATAGCCGAGTAGAGAGTGAAGCCGCCCCCCTCCTCCTGCATGCACAGCACTGTGTAGACATAACGGAGGAGGGGAGGCGGCTTCACTCTCTGCTCGGCTATGAAAGCCACGGCAGAGACTGATCAGAGCCGTGACCACGGAGAGGACAGAATGTGATGGTTGCGCCGGGTCCCGGGTGTGCCGACTGGCTCGGGTGCAGCTTGCAATACCCTCCACAAAGCCACTACCTCGGACTCTACAGGTACAGGACGTGGCCAATCCGTGCTGCCGCTGCCTAAACCCGCGGCACTGTCTTCAGTCGCGGGAGGGGTGCCGCCGGCCTGACACCCCCCAGTGGGTGTCACCCGGGGCGGCCTGCCCCCCGCTCGCTCCAGTCCCCTAGGAAGCATAGGCCGCGGCCTCAATTAGTGGCCATCGCGGGTGGGGAGGGCGTCCGACGTGCACAGAATACCCCAGCTCTGCTGCCCCGGGTGCCAGGTCGATAATTCTAGACGCAACGGCGACCGGAATTTGTCGAAGCCTGTATTAGTCGTGTTCTCCACAAATCTGCCCTTAATGGAAGAGGGACAAGAATAAAGACATTGGTGAGAAGCCATGTGGGGGGGGACAGCAAATGTGGAAAAAGGTGCTCTGGTCACATGAGACCAAAATTGAACCTTTTGACCAAAAAGCAAAACGCTATGTGTAGCGAAAATTTAACACTGCACATAACCCTGAACACACCATCCCCACTGTGAAACATGGTGGTGGCAGCATCATGTGGGTCAGGGATGCGTTTCTTCAGTAGGGACAGGGAAGCTGGTCAGAGTTGATGGGAAAATGGATGGAGCCAAATACACAGCAATCTTAGAAGAAAACCTGTTATGCCGCGTACAAGATACGAAAATTGTAAGTAAAATTTCATCCAACAAACGATCTGCCGATATTCAGATCGTTAGTATGGTACTTGCAACAGTCATTTCCGTTTTTTCATCAGACAAAAAAGCTGGATATGCAAACTATACATTTTTTTGTCGTACGTGAACTCAACGCTTGATTTTCGTTTAATTAGTAAGAGTTTCGTACAAATAATAAAAAAAAAAAATCACAAGCCTACATATGCTCAGAAACTAAAGAATACATACAAAACTAGTCAACACATTGCGTCACTTCTGAAGTTGTATTCTGTCGTACAAGAATTTGCTTATGGTGAGTAACCTCTTCACTTTCAAAATGAGACTAGCATGCTACAAAAAGCGGATGTTCACTCGTTCGAAAATCTGATCGTGTGTACGCGGCTTTAGAGTCTGCAAAAGACTTGAGACTGGGGCGGAGGTTCACCTTCGAGCAGGACAACGACCCTAAACATACAGCCAGAGATACAATGGAATGGTTTAGATCAGTGGTTCTCACAAATGACGATTTGCCAGGGGTCACCAAATTCTGGACTGTTCCTGAAGCCCGTAACACTCTCCCAGCCTCTTCGCGGCTGCCCAGCGGGGCTGTCCCTGGAGCCTGTAGAAGCCCACCTGGGCTGTCCCTGGAGAGCACAGCCACCCACTCAGCCTCTTCACAACCACCCATTTAGTTCATGGCATTGGGTGGGGGGGGGGGGGCAGAGACTAGAGGTCAGCTGACTGGTGAGGAATGTGAAGTGGGAGGGGCTGGAGGAGACACTATCTCCTGATTTCGGACAAAGGGGTCACTGCTACGAGACACCACAGAGCTGGAGACACAGTGAGTAACAGCACTGCCACTCATCCCAACTCCCTGCCAGCACTGACACTCATCCCACCCCCCCCCCCCCAACCAAGAAGTAAGAAAAGGAATAAAAAATAGAGAATACATAGAAGAGAGAGGAAAAGAGGGGGTGGAACAAAGAAAAAGGGACAGAAATAATAAGAGAAAAGGCTAAAGAGAGTGATGGAGAAAAAATAAATTAGGATAGAGCAGTGGCGGCTGGTGCTCAAATTTTTTTTGGGGGGGGGGGGCGCAAAAAAAAAAACATTGTAGCCTCACTGTGCCCATCAAATGCAGCCACTGTGCCATCAATTGTCACCACTGTGCCATGCTATCAAACGCAGCCACTGTGCCATCAATTATCACCACTGTGCCATGCCATCAAATGCAGTCACTATGCCATCAATTCGCACCACTGTGCCATGCCATCAAACGCAGTCACTGTGCCATGCCATCAAACGCAGCCACTGTGCCATGCCATCAATCGCAGTCACTGTGCCATGCCATCAAACACAGCCACTGTGCCATCAATTGTCACCACTGTGCCATGCCAAACGCAGCCACTGTGCCCCTCAATTGTCACCACTGTGCCCTTTAATTGTCGCCACTGTGCCCATTGTTGCCACTGTGCATGTCACTGTGCCCTTTAATTGTTGCCACTATGCCCATTGTCACCACTGTGCCCTTTGTCACCACTGTACCCATTGATGCCTCTGTGCCCATTGTTGCCGCTGTGCCCTGTAAAATTTACTTACCTTTCTGCTTCCATGTCCCTCGATGTCCTCTCCCACCCTTGATGACGCTTCAGCCAATCAGGTTACCGATAACCAGAATCGGTGAACCTGATTGGCTGAGACGGCCGTCAGTCTTATCCAAGGGACGCAGCCCCCCCCCCACGTTCCGAGGATAAGAGATCCGTGAGCTGAGGGGCTGTACTCGGAAAGCCGCTGGCTCTGATAGGCACTTCCACACAGCCAACCAACTGCCGTTATTCAGGTATCCGGCGCCCTATGTCCGGCTATCTGAATAGACCAGCGGCAGCTGGCCACAATAACATACATTCATGCAATGCATGAATGTATGTTATTTGCGAGAGCCAGAGGGGGCTGCGCTGCAGAACGACATTCTTAATGTCTTAAAGGGCCCGTTTTTTTATGACTACAGGAGGGGGGGGGGCGCCCCCTATGGATGGGCCGTGGGTTAGGGGCGCAAATTACTTGTCTTGCCTTGGGTGCCGACAACCCACGCTACGAAAATAATTTTACTGTTAGGGGGTCCCCACAACTTGGGAAATTTGATTAAGGGGTCACGGCACTAGAAGGTTGAGAACCACTGGTTTAGATCAAAGCACATTCATGTGTTAAAATGGCCCAGTCACAGTCCAGACCTAAATCACATTGAGAATCTGTGGCAAGACTTGGAAATTGCTGTTCACAGACGCTCTCCATCCAATCTGACAGAGCTTGAGATATTTTACAAAGAAGAATGGGCAAAAATGTCCCTCTCTAGGGGCAAAGCTGGTAGAGACATCCCCAAAAAGACATGCAGCTGTAATTGCAGAGAAAGGAGGTTCTACCAAGTATTGACTCCGGGGGGCGCAATACCAATGTACTCCCCACACTTTTCACATATTTGTAAAAAAAATTGAAAACCATTTATCAATTTCCTTCTACTTCACAATTATGTGCCACTTTGTGTTGGTCCATCACATAAAATCCCAATAAAATACATTTACATTTCTGGTTGCAACATAACAAAATGTGGACAATTTCAAGGGGTATGAATACTTTTTAAGCCACTGTAGGTGCATAAAAACTGCTGGAAAAATGTGCAAATTTGACATGCATAGAATAGTTTTGGCTTGTTCACACCATGTGCAGAGAAGTGTTTTTCTAATGAAGGTGTCTGCAAGGACACAGGAAAGAAAAAAAAAACTTTTCTGTGTGGTCTGTTCACACCATAACCTTGGCGTCATCTTTTTTTTTTTTTGCACAGAAATAGGCCGGGTTCACACCTATGCACACCTTCAAATTGGTTGCGGCTTAAACCGCATCCAATTCGCATAACATTATAAAATACATTGATTTCAATGAGGCTGGTTCACATATGTGCGATGCATTCGCACTGTGCATTGCCGAAAAAACTTGTGCGTTTTCTTGGCATTGCGGTGCGACTCAGGCCCATTATCTTCTATGGGTACGCATCTGATTCGCACATGTGTTCATTTCTCTTCAGGATTTCTCTCATTCTACTGAATACACTTCCCCCTCCCCTCACTTCTCCCAGGTCTCCAAATTTGCATCTAAAAACGGAGCCGATCTGCTGAACAGTTCTCTTATCTCTCTGCAGAGATAAGAGAGCTGAAATTCGCACCGCACAAGTGTGAATCCGGCCTTAACGTTATGCAAATAATGCACAAAGAAAACAAATAGGGTTGGTTTACTAAAACTGGAGTGTGCAAAGAAACACTATCATAGTCTCCCCCCTTACATCAGGTTCCCCCGTCAGAGTCTCCCCCCTTACATCAGGTGCCCCCATCAGAGTCTACCCCCTTACATCAGGTGCCCCATCAGTCTCCCCCCCCCTTACATCAGGTGCCCCCATCAGAGTCTCCCCCCTTACATCAGGTGCCCCCGTCAGAGTATACCCCTTACATCAGGTGCCCCCATCAGCGTTTCTCTCTTACATCAGGTAGCCCTGTCAGAGTCCCCCCCCCCTTTACAGCAGGTGCCCCCATCAGTTAACCCCCCCCCCCAACATCAGGTACCCCAAAATGTCCCTCCTTCCCCCTGTACTCACAGATCAAACACTGAAACCACCTCCTTTCTCTCACCAGTCTTCACTCTCCTGCAATGCGGCTCTGACACTGAGCTGTTTCGTCTCTCTATCGCTTCCTGCAGGCTGGAGAGAGAACAACAATCCATTCTCTCTCCAGCTTTCTTCGGGAGCCACAGTCCGGTCTGAATAACGTGCCCGGTTTTCAGGCGGACTGAGAACCGGACTGTCCAGGTGAACCCCAGACAGATGGCAAACCTAAAATCAACCCTATTGTCATGTGAATTTTTTGCACATTATACCAGTGTTGCGGTGTGAACAAAGCACATACAAAAAAAAAATTGTATTCTGTGTGCCCTTGAAGAGACAGGTGCAGAAAAACGCACATCTCTGCACATGGTGTGAACAAGCCTTTAGAACTCCAGTCCTCAAGGTGCCCAAACAGGTCATGTTTTCAGGTTTTGCATTATTTTGCACAGGTGATTTGATCAGTTTCACTGCCTTAGTAACTACCACAGCTGTTTTATCTGAGGGAAACCCTGAAAACATGACCTGTTGGGGCACCTTAAAGACTGGAGTTGAGAAACACTGCATTAGAGCACGTGTTAAACTTAAAGCGGGAGTTCACCCATTTGTAAAAAAATTTTTTTTATCCCCTTAGCTTCCTGCTCGTTCGGTCTAGGGGAATCGGCTATTTGTATTAAAATATGAGCAGTACTTACCCGTTTTCGAGCTGAATCTTCTTCCGTCGCTTCCGGGTATGGGTCTTCGGGAGCGGGCGTTCCTTCTTGAGTGACAGCCTTCCGAGAGGCTTCCGACGGTCGCATCCGTCGCGTCACTCGTAGCCGAAAGAAGCCGAACGTCGGTGCGGCTCTATACTGCGCCTGCGCACCGACGTTCGGCTTCTTTCGGAAAATCGTGACGCGATGGATGCGACCGTCGGAAGCCTCTCGGAAGACTGTCAATCAAGAAGGAACGCCCATTCCCGCAGCCCATACACGGAAGCGACGGAGAGGATGCATCTCGTAAACGGGTAAGTACTGCACATATTTTAAAATAAATAGCCGATTCCCCTAGTAAAAACGAGCAGGAATCTAAGGGGGAAAAGTGCCCTCTAAGGGTGAACCCCTGCTTTAAGACCCAAGTGCTGAATCCGGCCTGCCAGGCCATTTCATGTGGCCCTCACAATTCTCCTGCAGCAGCCCCTCTTGTAAGAAAATAAATGGCTGCACATCCAGGAATTCCAATTGCCTATTATTGTTCAAAGTGATAATACGAAAGACGTCACATAGACGCGTTTCACACATACATCTTGTGCTTAATCAATGATTAAGCTCAAGATGTATTTGTGAAATGTGTCGACGTGACCTTGTGTTGGTGTCTTTGGTGTTATCACTTTGAACAATAAAAGGCAATCAGAATTCCTGGATGTTCAGCCATTTATTTTCTTACAAGTTTCTCACGGAGACATTCCACCTCAGGTTCTCATTATACACCTGGGAGCAGTGGCTCTTTTTCTTTGTATATTCCGTTGTCTCAGCAGTCAGCAGCAGAGAGGAGAGCAGAACTCCTCCCACAGACTCTGCACCCCTCTGTGCAGGGAGGAGAGCATAACTCCTCCCACAGATCCTGCGCCCCTCTGTGCAGGAAAGAGAGCAGAACTTCTCCCACAGATCCTGCACCCCTCTGTGCAGTTGTAGCACTCCCTGGTTCCTGCATTTAGCAGACTCCAGCCTTCCGCTGATCCTCCTCCAGACCCTGCACATTCTGTGTCTCATCAGTTTTGCCTCCAGCTTCTTCTTCCCAGTAGGGATGAGCTTAGAGTTTGAGTCGAACTCAAACATTGCCTATTTGGGATGTGCGCAGCAAATTCTAAAAGCTGCGGAACACCCTGTAAAAGTCTAATTTTAAAGGCTAATATGCAAGTTATTGTACTAAAAAGTGTTTGGGGACCCGGATCCTGCCCCAGCGGACATGTATCAATGCAAAAAAAAAGTTACAAAAAAACTGACGTTTTTTCGGGAGCAGTGCTTTTAATAATGCTTAAAGTGAAACAATAAAAATGAAATATTCCTTTAAAATTTCATACCTGGGGAGGG
The DNA here is from genome assembly GCF_905171775.1 of Rana temporaria. Classification (NCBI taxonomy): domain Eukaryota; kingdom Metazoa; phylum Chordata; class Amphibia; order Anura; family Ranidae; genus Rana; species Rana temporaria. The sequence goes on along the minus strand of NC_053492.1, from coordinate 459,439,856 downwards.
GGTGTATAGTATGCCTATGAAGTAGCGCATGTTTCCCGTGGTTAGAACTGTCCCTGCACAAGGAAAAATAGGATTTTTGTACTCACCGTAAAATCTATTTCTCTGAGTTCATAGACGGACACAGCCTTCTTTGACATTAGGGTTATGCTTCTTCCTACCAGGAGAGTTTAGGCAGAATTTAACAGCACTTAAAGTGTTAAAACCTTTCCTTCGTGCCGCTCCTCCCAGGGGGCGTGGCTCCCCCAGGCATAACCCACACCCTGCTCTAGGAGCCTCAGTCTGTAACAAGCAGTACAAACCAAGGAGGGGTGGGTGCTGTGTCCGTCTATGAACTCAGAGAAATTGATTTTACGGTGAGTACAAAAATCCTATTTTCTCTTCCGTTCCTAGACGGACACAGCCTTCTTTGACATTAGGGACATCCCCAAGCAGTGTCAAAAAAATTTGAGGGGTGGGAAAACAACACAGCAAACCAGGTTACACCCCAAACAAAAACCGGAGTTGCTCAACGGAGAAACTCCAATCATAAACTGCCGCCCGTAACACCTGCGGCTGAAGGAGGCATCAAAAGATGCACACACATCCACCTCGTAAAACTTTGAAAAAGCGTGGATTGACGACCAGGATGCATCCTAACACCGCTGTAACACAGAGGCATGATGCCGGAAAGCCCAAGAGGCCCCGATCGCCCTGGTCGAATGCGCCATAACCCGAAAGGGGGGCGCACGCCCCTTTAGGGCATAGGCCTGAAGCACCATCCGTCGGAACCACCTAGGAACGGTGGCCGACGAGACTGCCAGGCCCTCTTGTAGGGCCAGACACCGACACGAACAGTGAGTCCGACTTCCGTAACATATAAGTACACTCGTAGGGCCTGAACCACATCCAGAGGATGCAAAGTGGCCTCCTCCTGGCATTTCGGCCGAGGACATAAGGATGGAAGAACAATGTCCCCATCAATGCGAAAAGCCGAAACGACCTTAGGGAGAAAAAACGGCTGCGGCCGCAGCACCACCTTATCCTTACGGATGACCAAGTAGGGAGCCTTGCAAGACAAGGCCGCCAGACCAGACAGACACACGTCTGATCGAGGTAATCACTACCAGAAATAAAATCACCATTTGTGACCATAAACAAAAAACCTCCCGAATGTCCTCAAAGGGAGCATCCCGAAGCACTGAAAGGACTAAATTCAAGTCCCATGGGGGTAATGGAGGGTGCACCGGAGGGGCCACCTGCCAGACCCCCTGACCCAACATACGCACCCAGGAGTGCTACACCAAGGGTCGCTGCAAGTAAAAACAGCCAGAGCAGAAATCTGTCTCCTAACCGTACTTAAGGCGAGAGCCCGAACCACTCCCTGCTGTAAAGACAGCAGAACCCTGTACACCACGTATGTACGAGGGTGCCATTTCATCTCCTCACACGCAGAGATGTAGGCCTTCCATGTATGATGGTAAATCCAACGTGAGGTAGACTTCCGTGCAGGCAGCACGGTAGAGACCACCGAGCCCAATAGGCCTCGGTCCTTCAGCCCCTGGCTCTCAACAGCCACGCCGCTAAAGCCGTTGGCTGTGAAACAGGGTGGAAGATCGGACCCTGTAACAGAAGATCAACTCCCAGGGGAAGACGCTAGGGGGCGTCTGCCACCAGACGCACCAGGTCCGCGTACCAGGAGCGACGCGGCCCATCTGGGGCAATCAGGATTGATAGAATCCCTACAGCTTCCACTCTGCACAGCAGGCGAGGAAGAAGCTTCCGAGGAGGGAAGGTGTAAAGTAGACGATAGTGACCCCAAGGAGCCACCAACGCGCCTGACGCGTCCACCCACGGGTCCTTAAACCTGGCCACGAACCGTGGCACCTACCTATAGAGACGGGACGCTAGAATGTCCACGTCCAGAGTGCCCCACTTTTTGTCACAGCCCCCGAAACACCTGCGGGTGGAGAGACCACTCTCCTTGGCCCAGTGTAGTGCGACTTAGGAGGTCGGCTAGCCAATTCCGTACTCCCGGAATGTACACGGCCGATAGAGCCGGAACGGACCCTTCGGCCCACCAAAGGATGTGCGCGACCCCCGTCGCTGCAACAGAACTCCGTGTGCCTCCCTGATGATCAACCTACGCCACGGCCGTGGCGTCATCGGACAGGATCCCGACCTGTCGGCCCTGTAGATCCAGGGACCACCTGGCAAGGCAAAGCTTGATTGCTCGGAGCTCCAGAACGTTGATCAGTAGGCAGGACTCCACCTGAGTCCAGTGCCCCTGGGCTGACTGGGTGCCCCCTCCCCAACCGGAGAGGCTGTCATCCGTCGTGACCACTGTCCAGTGGCCTGCAGAATAAGGACTTTCCGGCCCGAAGCACCGGAAACGCCAGCCACCACACCAGAGGAGACATGAGCAGATGACTCAATTAAATCTGGTAATCCAGAGATGACGGAAGCTTGTCCCAACGTGACAGCAATTCCCACCGTAGTATCCTGGTGTGGAATTGGACATACGGAACCGCCTCGAAAGAGGCCACCAACGGACCCAGAACCTTCCTGCAGAATCGCAGAGATGACCACTTCTGGGTCGGCAACTGCTGCACAGCAGATAGCAGAGTCTGAAGTTTTTCCGTTAGGAGAAAAACACTCCCGCCCCGGCGGAATCCAGGACTAGTCACAGGTATTCCACTCCCTGAGACGGAATCAACCCTGATTTCAGGACAATCCAGAAACCAGCCGAACACTCGGAGAGCCTGACACGTGATAGACACGGCTCCACCAATGCAGAGCTCGAAGAAGCTCGTAGGAGAATGTCGTCCAGACATCCCATGATAACAAACCCCCGCTGTCACAGCCGGGCCAGTATCGGGACGAACACCTTGGCGAAAACCCGCCGAATGGGAAGGACACCAATTGAAAATGGTCTCCCCCGACCGCAAAGCACAGAATCTCTGGTGCTTTGAGGATATGCTAACATGCAGGGACACGTTCATGACATCCAAGGATGCCAGAAAATCCCCCTGATGGAGTGCCGCTATTACCAAGCGAATCGACACCACCTAAAAGTTTGCACCTTGACAAAAGAAAAAAGGGACTTGAGGCCCAGGATTGACCCATCCTCCGTGGGGACACAAACAGAACGGAGTAAAACCCCTGAGACCGTTCCAACGAGGGAACTGGCACAATCACTCCCCTGACCAGAAGATCCTGGACAGCCCCTGACAGTGCCAACCGGCGAACCGGAGGAGGCCAGAGGGAAAAAACCTGTTTGGCAGACAAGAGAGAAACTCAATCTTGTACCCCAAGGAAAACACTTCGCAATGCGAAGCCAGTCTCCCACCCGAGAACGGGCGGGAGCAGATCTTCAGGCGGAAGCAGGTATGTCCGCAGACTTGTTAGGTATGCGGTGCGCTGCTACCCCGCAGTGGGGATTCAAGCACCATGTAGACCTACCCCCACCGTACAGGGCGGGCGAAAAAACGCTCGGAGGTAGGCAAGGAGGGTCCTTGCACAGGGCGAGGTCCCTAGCCCTTCCCAGACTGTGGGAACAGCATGCGCTTACCACCCGTGGCATCCTCAATGATGCTATTCAGGGAAGTCCCAAAAGGACCGTTCACCCTTAAAGGCCATCACCTAGTCCTTAGAGGACTAGTCCGCAGACCAGCTCTTCAGCCACACAAGGCGGCGCAGAACCACTGCATAGACGGAAGCCCCGGATCGTATCCATGGCCGCCTCGCAGAGAAAATTTGGACCCTGAACCAATTGTTCAGCCAGGTCCCTAGAGGATTCGGAAGCCCCTTCTTCCAGCTCCTGCAGCAGGAGCTTCGCCCTTTTAGTCAGGGCCCGACCAGGGCCCCGGCCAGAGCCGGCCTCACCGCCGAACCCACCACCGTGAATAGGGAGCGGGCCACGGCCTCCACTCTCCTATCAGCGGGATCCCGAAATGCAGGAGCCCCTTCCACAGGCAACGTGGTGGCCTTGCGCAGTCTGGACACAGGGGGGTCCACTGGCGGAGGAGAGACCTACTTTTTTTTTTTAAAAGCCCCCCTCAAGGGGTTAACGGGTTGCAAAGATTGTTGACAAACTTTTTGCGGTGCATCCCATTCCTTGTATAACATATTGTCCAAATAAGGAACACAAGGAAACACTTCAGCGGTGCGTGGCGGTCTGCGGAACCCCAAAAGGTACTGACACGGAGGTGTCTCCGCCACATCCTCAATTTTTAGAGTCTCACGCACCGCAGAAACAAGAGCTCCAACAAATTCTTGCCAGCAACTGACTCTGCAGCAGAGTCATCCTCACTATCCATAAGGGTTAAGCCCGCAGCCTCTGACATAACAGAACCAGAAAAAACAGCGATTCTGTGTCAGAGACATCCCCAGAAGCAGGCTCAGGGAGGGGGCGCTTTTTGCCCCCGATCCGGGCACTAGCTGCTTCAAACCTGGCAAGAAACCCAGGACAGCGAACATAACAGATGTGGAAGGGGCGTTAAGGGTTAACTCAGGCATATCTGGAGAGGGAGACCTGGCTCAGGTTCCATAGTGTCAGCGCTGAGTCACCCACCCTGCACTCACCTCCTTGCTGCTATTGCAGAGCATGGGGGCCCCCGGTACTCACCACCCCACCCAGCTGCAGAGAGAGCTGAAAACCTGAGGTGTGCTCTGATGTGCTGGCTGTGATGTGTCTGTCACCTCAGGGAAGAATCACAGTGTTTCACAGCACTAAAACTGTTACAAGAGACCAGAGGCTGTGCTGTGTCTGTCACCTCAGGGAAGAATCACAGCGTTTCACAGCACTAAAACTGTCACAAGAGACCAAGAGATTTCCAAGATGGCCGCCGTCTGAGGTAAAAATCACCTCATAGAACACAGCAGCACCCCCCAGAGTAACAACACAGTCCCCCAACAACACACGGGCCCCGGTGGTAATAAAGAAAACCCAGGAGGCCCCCCTTCACAGCCACTACCCAGTCAGGGTAAGGAGGGAGAGGAAGGGGAGAGAGGAAAGCAGGGCGGACCCTCAGTCGACCTCCCCAGGGAAAACACCAGCCAGACCACTTACCTGAGTAAGGGGCCACTACTTACACGTCCTGCGACTACCCGGCTGGAGGTATCCCAGACAGAACCAACGTCCGTAAACAGCATGGCTGTCGGCCAGACACACTGTGACAAGGCCATAGAGACCGGTCATATGTGTGCCCTAGAACCGAAGTTCCCCGGCCGCCCCTGGAGCAACGGGGCCTGTCGTGGATGTCCCAAAGCTGAGCTAAGGGCCGGCACATGCTCGATGGCCAAACATGGGGGGACTACAAGAGTCAAGACCCACCCTGTCACCCAGTCGGCTGTTGATAGAAGAATCACAGGATTCAAAAATGCAGGAACAAAATAATAAAAGCGAGAAAAATCGCAAGAAAAAAACTCCAGAGTACAGGGACTCCAGAAGTGCCTGACTCCTCTCCTGTCGTTAGGCAGAAAAAGACTGATGCTCCTAGAGCAGGGTGTGGGTTATGCCTGGGGGAGCCATGCCCCCTGGGAGGAGCGGCACAAAGGAAAGGTTTTAACACTTTAAGTGCTGTTAAATTCTGCCTAAACTCTCCTGGTAGGAAGAAGCATAACCCTAATGTCAAAGAAGGCTGTGTCTGTCTATGAACGGAAGAGAAAAAAGTAATTTAAAATCATTTGCGGCCATAATGAATTGTCGGCTCCCAGCAATACAGAGAAAAGTCATTCATATAAAAAAAAAAAAAAGATCAAGCACGTGGGGGTTCCCCCAAATTCAATTTCCAGGCCCTTCAGGTCTGGTATGGATATTAAGGGGAACACGGCGTCAAATGTAAAAAAAAATGATGTGGGGTTCCCCCCAAATATCCATTCCAGACCCTTCAGGTCTACCCCAAATTTAAAAAAAAATGGCGTGGAGTTCCCCCAAAAATCCACACCAGACCCCTTATCTGAGCACGAAACCTGGCAGGCCGCAGGAAAATATGGGGGGACGATTCCAGATTCTGATAAGCCCCCTGCCCGCCGACCCCCACAACCACCGGGCAAGGGTTGTGGGGATGAGGCCCTTGTCCCCATCTACATGGGGACATGGTGCTTTGAGGGGTCACGGACCCCCAAAGCATCCTCCCAATGTTGAGGGCATGTGGCCTGGTACGGTTCAGGAGGGGGAGGGGCTCTCATGCCCCTCTCTTTTCCTGCAGCCTGCCAGGTTGCGTGCTTGAATAAGGGGTCTGGTGTGGATTTTTGGGGGGAACTCCACGCCATTTATTTTTTTAAATTTGGGGTGGAGTGCCCCTTAAATTCCACACCAGACCTGAAGGGTCTGGAACATAGATATTTGGGGGGGAACCCCACATCTTTTTTTTTTACATTTGATGCGGGGTTCCCCTTAATATCCATACCAGACCTTAAGGGCCTGCTAATTGAATTTGGGGGGACCCCCACAGGTGCCGACAATTCATTATAGCCGCAAGTGATTTTTAAATGACTTTTTTTCCCCCTTCAGAAATTACACTTTGTGCAGAGACAGTCCTAAGCATGGGAAACATGCGCTATTTCACAGGCATACTATACACCCTCCCCCCCCCCCCCCCCCCCCCCAGATACGAAATTTAAAGGAATATTTCACTTTTATTGTTTCACTTTAAGCATTATTAAAATTACTGCTCCCGAAAAAAACTGCCATTTTAAAAAAAAAAACATTTTGCATTGATACATGTCCCCTGGGTCAGGACCCGGGTCCCCAAACACTTTTTAGGACAATAACTTGCATATTAGCCTTTAAAATTAGCAATTTAGATTTCAAATGTTCGAGTCCCATAGACTTTAACAGGATTCTAAAGTTCACACAAACTTTTGGTGTGTTCGCAGGTTCTGGTGCGAACCAAAAGGGGGGGGGTGTGTTCGGCTCATCCCTACCTCCCAGCAGCACAAGGCAAGGAAGGTGCACTGTGATGGAAGGGGTGGGGGGCTCTTGACATCTTATGTAAAGGAGAGAGTGGGGTATTGCAGACATCTAGTCTTACAAATACAATCGCCCCTTTGAGGGCAACCATAATGCTGATGCAGCCCCGCAATGAAATGGAGTTTGACACCCCTTCATTAGAGTAATAGGAGTAGGCTAAAAATAATTGAAATTCAATGTGGAAATTAATACACAACTTTAAAATTTTGACCACAGATACACATTACCATTTTGTACATTTGTTAATCTATAAAAAAAAGTCTGCTGTCAATTTAAACAGTATACCAAATAAAAGATGTATACGTCCCCAAGAAAGATATAAAAATGGTTTTAGGTATGCAAGTTAGTCAAGTTGTTGCTAAAATTTGACCTGGGCAGGGCGTGGCCAAGACCGGCATGTGAGAGGACGCACTTCTCACAGCTCCTGCCTGATCCGTCGATTGATCCTTCCCCGGCGTCTCTGATCCGGATCTCTTCGGTCCCTCCACTGGCTACCGAGTCCCTGCACCGCCCGGATCCACCGCCGGCCCTCTGTACTAGGGGAAAGACCCACTGCGGAACGCCGGAGATGACGGGACCGGACTTCCAAGATGGTGCCGCCGCGGCCCTCACACAGCGCACTCCACGGACGGCTGACAAGTCCAAGGATGGCACCACCAAGAAGGCACCAAAGACACATGGTAAGGAGCAGCCGAGGGACATGCTCTTCTTTGCCCAAAAACTTAAGGGCCCTGCCTGCACTGGGGCGGGGGGGTCAGCAGATGGCGGAGGTGGAGGAGGCTGGGATGCACAGCTAGAGTGGGGCCATGATATAGAGGAAGCTCCCCGCAGCTCCAGGGCAGATGCAGATGCCCCCCGCCCCTCAGATGACACACAGGACACCGTGGGGCAGCCGACCTTAGCAGACATTCTGAACGCGGTGCAGGTGGGCAATGCTGACATGAAGGAACAGTTTGGGGGCCTGAGGGAGGAGGTGTCTCTTATGCGGCAGGACCTCCAAAAGGTCAGGGAAAGAGCAACTGCCGTTGAGAGCAGAGTTAGTGACCTAGAGCAGTGGTCATCAACCCTGTCCTTCAGGGCCCACTAACAGGCCAGGTTTTATTTATTACCTTGGGGAGATGCAGTCTAGAATACTGCAATCACTGAGCAGCAAATGATATCAGCTGTGATGTATTTCAGTTATCTTGCAAACCTGGCCTGTTAGTGGGCCCTGCAGGACAAGGTTGATGACCACTGACCTAGAGGACAAGCTCCCACAAATAGCGAGTGATGCCAGAGCAGCGCACTGTATGGCCCAAGACACGCTTAGCAGAGGACACGGAAAATTGCTTACGCAGAAATAACGTTCGCATTGTCGGTCTCCCCGAGAAAACGGAGGGCAGAGACCCCACCATGTTTGTGGAGAACTGGCTTATTGAAGTGTTTGGCAGGGAAGTTTTCTCAACATTTTTCACCGTGGAGAGAGCCCACAGAGTGCCGGGCCGACCCCTCCCACAAGGGGCCCCCCCCCCGATCAATGCTGGCCAAGCTCTTACATTACCGCGACAGAGAGGCGGTTCTTCGCTGTGCGCGGGAACGGGGCAATGTTACCTTTAATGGGGTCAGAGTGTCATTTTACCCGTACTTCTCGGCCGAGGTGCAGAGCAAGATTTGCTGACGTGAAAAAACACCTGAGGGCCCTGCAGTTACCATATGCCATGCTCTATCCGGCCAAGTTGCGCGTAACCGCAGAGGGCCATGCGCAATTCTTTGAGTCCCCCAGGGAGGCTATGGCCTGGCTGGACCACAACGAGCAGGCCCTACGCCATCGCAGGGCTGATGCTGGAGGAGACCGACCCCGTCATGATCCGTGACACACTGACTGTGCTTTTGTATTTGGACTGCTGATCTCCTCACATTGATGAGCCGTAGCTCTGGCTTCCTGGCTACCCTTTCTCCTTATCAGGTTCCCCTTCCTGTACCAGTTGCCGGGGAAACATCTTCACCTTCTTAAAGTGCTAGGAAACGAACTGTGACTTTATTCTACGGATGAATCTAAATTCAGCTGACATGTGGAGGCGATTAGTTGGCCCGTGTTTGGGCCGGGTTGCAGTGCCAGGACTTGCCCTGTTGGCAATATCACTATGCCTGACCATACTCAGGTCCCCTCTGGGCGCTCCCAGGAACTGGGATGGCCTGCCTGGTTGGGGCCTGCCTAATTACCACTGCACTATTGTTCGTGGGCACCGTTGTGCCTGGTTGTATTTTACAGTATTCACTGTCCTGCAGTCCAAGGGATTATTGTCTTTTCAAGCTTTTTTTTTCTTATTTTTTCTATTTTGGCCACCTGCCATTTTGTTGCCGCAAAGGACCGCCTACACCGTCCCTCATGTTCGACCACTATTTTTGCTTCTGCAATGGAGGGTACCCCCCTGATCTCCTGGAATGTTAGGGGCATGAACTCCCCCCTGAAACGTACAATGATCTTTATGTGTATGAAGAAGTTTTACCCTGCTATCTTATGTTTTCATGAAACGCATCTGACACGTGATACAACTAGTTGTTTGAAATACTCCTGGGTGGGCAGGGCATACCACTCCACTCACACCTCCTTTTCCCGGGGGGTGAGTGTGCTGATACACAGATCCCTGGACTATCAGGAATATGCTTCTAAGGTTGATCCAGAGGGGAGGTTTGTGTTTTTGCATTGTAGTATAGGAATTCTGAAATGTATTTTGGCCTGTGTCTACATTCCTCCCCCGTTTGTCGCTCGGGTGCTGCGGCTTCTCCTGGAAGGTAGGCCCGATCTCCCGATGCTGCTCGTGGGGGATTTCAATAGCTGGTTGGACCCGGGACTGGACAAACATCCGGCACCCGGGGAGAACCCTCATAGGGCTACCCCATTGGCTAGGCTGCTACGGGAGGTGGGCTGGCTAGATGTGTGGAGACACCGGAACCCCAGTTAGACAATTCTCATGTTTCACGAAGGCTCACGGGTCGTTATCTAGGATAGACCTGGCGGTGGGTAACTCTGCGATGCTCCCCTCGATTTCGGAAGTAGCGTACAGACCTAGATGTATTTCGGATCACTCATACATGGTGATAACTCTTACGGTGTCCCATCTATCTACTCTTTCCAGAGCACCCTGGAAGTTTAACGCCTTTTGGCTTCAGCTATTTAATGCCCCGGAGGAACTAGAGGGGAGCATCCGGAGGTTTTTCTCAGACCAGCCCGATCCAGAATCCATCCTTGCTGAATGGGAATCATTTAAAGTGTACCTTAGACGTCTGCTTAACAGGGAGGTCAATAAGGTTAAGAAGCGCTCGGAGGCCCTCAGGGAGGCTCTGGAACTGCAGGTCCACACACTGGAGACCAGGTATGTCCAGGACCCCACTGAGACGGCCAAGGGGGCGTGGCAGTCGGCTCAATCTGCGTATGAGCACCTGCTCGCCTCCACGACGGAAAAAAAATCGTTTTTTCACCAAAACAGCATTTTTCGAGGAGGGAGAGACGACAGGCCGTCTTCTGGCTAGGATAGCGAACTCGGAACAGAAGTCCCCGGCTATTGGGACATTGCGAACCGCTGCCGGGCGGCTGGTTCAATCCTCTGATCTTATAATACAGACACTAGCAGACTTTTATGAACAGTTGTATCGCCCAGCCTCGGTGTATAGTGCTGAGGAGCTGTCCGACTACCTGGACGGGGTTGCATTTCAGCGTCTCTCCCTTTCCCAGAGCTCAACTCCCCGTTGATTCTAAAGGAGCTGCAGGAGGCGGTTACGGCCTTTCCCAATTTTAAAGTCCCGGGGGGTGACGGAATCCCCATGGAGATTTACAAACAATACTCTGAGACCTTACTGCCCAGGCTGCTGAGAGTTTTTAATGCTGCTAGGGAGTCCAGTGCTCTCCCGCCCACTATGGCTAAGGCACACATTGTGCTAATCCTTAAACCAGGCAAGGACCCAGTGGTCCCGGCCTCGTACAGGCTGATTTCGCTACTACAATCTGATATCAAAATCCTGGCGAAGGTACTGGCCCTCAGTTTAAATAAGGTAATTACCTCAGTCATACACCCGGATCAGGCGGGATTAATGCCCAACAAATCCACAGCCAATAAACCTCAGAAGACTATTTCTTAACATGCAGTCCCGGGCGGATAATGTGGGGAGGAGAGCTCTGCTGTCGCTTGACGCTATGAAGGCCTTCGATAGCGTGGAGTGGCCATATCTCTGGGAGGTGCTGCGATGATTCGGAGAGGTGTTTATCTCCTGGGTGCGTTTGCTGTATCATCTCCCCCAGGCGGTTATCAGAGAGGCTGGTAGAGTGTCGGTGTCTTTTGCTCTGGGCCGGGGTACGCGGCAGGGGTGTCCATTGTCCCCCCTGCTGTTTGCCCTAGCAATAGAGCCACTGGCGATTCAGATTAGAGAACATAGGGGTATCACTGGCTTCTGTTATGTAGTTAGACAGGAGAAGGTGATGCTATATGCAGACGACACGATGATCCTGCTGGGTGATACCGAGCAATCCCTGAGCACGACAATGGAGACGGTGGTTAAATTTGGGGAGTTCTCGGGCCTTAAAATAAATTGGTCTAAGTCTGCTTTGATGCCTCTGGATGACGCCCAGATGCAACAAGGAGACCGGGTGGGTGGTATCCCTGTAGCTACCTCCTTTAAGTACTTAGGAATACACGTGACACTGCGTATCGGGGACTATGGCTTACTGAACATTTCCCCGCTGCTGGCTAGATTTCGCTCCCGTGCTAAGACGTGGAATGCTCTATGTATGTCGGTTGCGGGCAAAGTGAATCTGATTAAGATGATTCTTATGCCCCAACTGCTCGACATGCTTCACAATTCCCTGTTGGTGATACCCCTAAAGACCTTCAGGATAATTAATACCATCTTTCGGGAATTGATCTGGAAAAATTTCCCGCCCAGGATAAAATTGGAGCATCTGCAGCGCCCCAAGGATGAGGGGGGTCTAGCCCTGCCGAATCCTTGGCTGTACTATCTGGCGTCGCAATTGCAGCACCTGATAGGTACCATGGTCCCAGAGGGGGGGGCGGTTGGACAGGGTCCCCAGCGCCTCTGAGCATATTATGCTCCGGACGGTGGGGGGGAGAGTCAATCCCGACAGCGCTTGAGTCCCTGGCCTTTGAGAGATCCCATAAAAGCTTCCCCACATATAGCTTAATACAAAAGATATGGAACAAGACCAAGTATTTACAAGGGGCCTTGGTCATCACTGAGTTTAGCCCCATTTGGGCAAATGACTCCTATCCCGAACTAGCCAAATTGCAACAAGGGGAAAGATGGAAGAGGTATGGGATCCGCTACTTGACACAGGTTTTGGGTAATGGTGGCTTATTGCCTTTTGAGACGTTGAGGGAGGCATACCAGCTACCAGCGAGTATGCTCTTCTACTATATGCAGCTTAGGCATGCATTTGTCGCCCAGTCCAGGGCCTCGGAGTGGCATGTGGACTCCCTTCCAATCCTCTCACAGCTCAAGAGTGCAGAGACGTCTAAGGGTTTTATTTCCCAGAGCTATAGTATACTGCTTGGCAAGTATCTCAAGAAACATCCCCTGACAGTTAGGAGGAAGTTGGAGGTGGATGTAGGTCCCTTGGACGAGCAGTGGGAGGAGGCCCTGCAGTCGGTTACCGTTTGTTCCCTGAATGTGACAACGCCTGACGCAATTGTATACACTCCTAAGAGTATACTGTACGCCCCACAGATTGCATGTTATGGGATTGCGGCCCACACCGACATGTGCAAGATGTAAAAGGGACCATGGGGATTTGATACACATGCTTTGGCGCTGCCCCAAGTTGCACGCTTATTGGAGGGAGGTGACAGACACACTAAACACAGTATTCCAGGTTTCGATCCCGTTAGATCCTAAGCAATGTCTCCTGAATCTTTTAGATGAGCTGGAATGGGAACCCCATACTAGAGAGGCCATCACCAGGGCCCTTTTTATGGCCGGGAAACTGATTATTATGCATTGGATATCTGAAGTGCCCCCCACGGTCAGGGAGTGGATCACTGCACTTGGTAACCCGTTGAGGATGTTGAGGTTATATACCAGCATAGGGGTTGCTCTGGGAAATTTGAAAGGTTATGGGACTTGTGGTTGGGAACGCCGGGGCTAGCCCCAAATGACCTAGTCATGGACAGACTCTTGGGCTAACAGGACAGGGGGTGGTGCAGAGGTTGGATGTGGTTTATATGCCCTTTCGGTATGCTGTTTTTTGTCTACATATACTGTTCTGTATATGGCCATGTATGGGTCTGCTATATTGGATATGATTGCGGTACTTTGGACTGTATGTGTCAATTTTTTTATCAATAAACTTGCTTTTCTTGGATTTAAAAAAAAAAAAATTTGACCTGGGCATCTCAGTTTCCATGAACTTTGTTCTCTAAAGTGTTAAAAAAAACAAAATTGGAAGGTTAAAATTATTTTTGTAAGAAAATAAAAGCAGACACAAGCAGCTTAGCTTAAACTTTAATAAACAAACTTTAATAAACAAACTTTAACAAGCTGCAATGCCTCATTTCACCCACCAGAGGCGCCAACTCCCAGCCTATAGATTATGTTGGGAGAGGGGGGGGGGGGCTCAATGAGATTGGAAATTAACAGGATTAACCATAATGATAAATAACTCTTAATTATAAACATACCGTATATATAATTGCAGTCCAGTTACGATGGCTGGGCCTGTAGTCTTATCAGTGAATTACTGGTATTCCCAAGTAAATAACTGAGGCACATGAGGGGGGAAATGGGGCAGGGAGTGACACCCTGCTGGACATAAATGACAACTCCGGACGAATAAATCGGGAGGAGCGGGTTGGGTGGATGGATTTACTCGTTTGCATCTCCATCGTAATCCTCAAATATAAAGGAATCAGGTTCCAGGTTCTCCGATTCATCAACTTCATTATACGAAAATTCATCTAGATCGTCGTAGTCTTCGTGCCATTCTGGAACATACTCCTCGTCTTCCTGTTCACCTGCAGTATCTCCAGAATCAGACGCTCCATCCATAGTGCTAAAAGGGCAATATGGGATACGTGATGGGTCTTCCCCGCAGGTGGTAGAAGTAAAAAAAAAATCTTCATCTGCGGTAACACCAGCTGATGTTACATTAGAAGCAACTTGTCTACTACAGGCCTGCAGAATAAAATTATCCTAACCCCATAACAGTTCGACATCCACCAATCACATTCCCGTATACCCAAAAACACAAGAAACAAATGAACAACCATTTGAGTCCAGATGGAACTATTATGAAGGAGCTTGGAGTGAAAATCTAAGGGAGAGTATAAGGAAGCGAGCAGAGAGATGAGCAAATAGAAGAACAGAGTGAGGAGGAAACTGAGTGAGTAGAAGAGCGTGAGGATAAGCGGGGGGGGGGGGGGGGGGGGGAGAGAAGATTTAGCAAGTTAAATAGGGAGAGAAAATGGTGACGAGTTAGTAGGAGTATGAAGAATGAGTAGACAAAGGGGGGTAAGGATAGAGATAAGCGAGTAGAAGAGAGGGGTGAGGAGGATTGGAAAGGAGAATAAGGGAGCAAGGTGAAGCATGAGGGAGTAGGAGCAAGGAGAGAGACAAAGGAGTTTAAAGAGGAAGATAGAGAAGAAGAATGAGAAAGTACCGTATATATGCGAGCATAAGCCGAGGCACCCAATTTTACCACAAAAAAATGGGGAAAACGTATTGACTCGAGTATAAGCCTAGGGTGTCCATCTGCATGCCTCACTGTGCCCATGCCCTGACTGATGTTAACATGGGGAGTCTATGGAAGGGGTGCCCAGCTTTTGAAAAATCGGTGCTCCCCAGCCGTAGGTCCACCAGACAAACTTTGCACACTTGTAGAGGAGAAATGGGGCTACATATGTGCCAAGTTTGGGGTCCAGGGGACCTACAGTAGAGTCCCCAAAGTCCGGGAGATCAGGCGCAAAAAGGTGACTCGAGTATAAGCTGAGGGGGCATTTTCAGCACAAAAAAAAATGTAAACTTGGCTTATACTCGAGTATATACAGTACATGGAAATAAGGAAATGAAAGAGTAGAAGGGAATGAGGAAAGGGATGAGAAGAATAAGTGTGTAGAAGAGGGCAAGAAGAGGGATGAGCTTATGGGGAAACTGTGAGAAAGGGGTGAGGGAGTAGAAGTGGGGTGCAAAAGGAATAGGAAGAGAGAGAGAGAGAGAGAGAAGAGAATAGAAGGGGAGAGAGAGAGAGAGAGAGAGAGAGAGAGAGAGAGAAGAAAATGTTAATGGTTATGACAAGCACTTTCAAGGAAGAGATGGTAGAGGTCCGGGCAAAAGTGGTGGTGGGGGAACAAAAAATGGGTGTTCTGGAGGAACAGCAAGTTGCAGTGGACTTTAGATTGGGGGCTTTAGAGGGAAAAATGTGAGAAACAGCAGCAGCAATTGGTTAGATTGCAGTTAAGTGCGGAAGAGGCTGATAACAGAAGTAGAAGGAATAACGTACGCATAAAAGGGATACCCCGAAAGTTTTGAGGGGTTGGCGTTAAGGGAAGCTGCTTTGTCTATTTTTAACAAAATCCTTAAAAAAAGCCCAGATTCCCCATTGGAGTTGGACAGGGTCCACAAAAACCCCACAACACGGAACCCAGATCAGACCAACCCTCGCGATGTGCTATGCCGGATACATTTTTATAGAGTAAAGGAAGAAATACTCAGGGAAGCATGGAAAGAGGGAACGGTGATATGGGAGGGGGTGAGCATACAGATATTCCCTGATCTGTGTTGGCAAACCAAAGCCCGACGACGCTTGATAAGACCCCTATTAGAACATATACGCAGTCAGGGAGCAATATACAGATGGGGGTTCCCGCTGGCTATAACTGTGAAAAAGGAAGGAAGGAATTTCAATTTAAGAGAGCCCTCCCAGCTACCAGCGCTCTTCGAATTTCTGGGGTCGGTGCCAATAGAAGTCCCTAATTGGCTGGAATTGCCAACTGCAGCAGAGAGAGACGCTAGATAAATCGATGGGACATATGGACAGAAGGTGGTGATAGCTACAACACTATAGGCAACATGGAGGACTGCCCCCAACTCTAGAGGATAAAAAAAAAAAAAGAATAAACCCCAGGCAAGAGGGGTCCCCTCATGAGTTCTTTTTTTTTTTTTTTTTGGAACCCAACCCGCCTTGCCTTTTCTTTTTTTCTTGGTGGTGTTTGTACTCTCCCCTTTTTTTTTTTTGGAGGCCTCCCTTTTTGGAAGAAACTTGGAAAATATTTTGGACTCGGGCTAAGGGGGACAAAGTATAATCTGCGGTGGCAACTTATAGCGGCAATATTCTCTTTCTTTTTTTTTTTTATGTGTTTTGCCCCTTCTGCCTCATGTGCATATGTTTATATGTTTTTCCTTTTTGGTGGTTTAGTGGGACCCTAGGAAGAAAATAGATAAAGGGCTTATAGAAAGAACAGGAGAGTTTGGGAGAAGGGGGGCTACATGTGCCAACCAGTCAGAGATGACACTTGATAAGCCCAGCAGACCATGACTATCCGCCCCTTCCATCTTTGGGGAGGGAGGGAAAGCGTGGGGTTTTTTTTTTTTTTTTTTTTGGGGGGGGGGGGTTTTGCACTATTTCATTGGATTCAAGGTAAAATATGGGAACAAGATAAGATATATTAAAATATATAGAAGGGGGGGGAGGATGGAAGTAGGGTGGGGATAAAGGTAAAAATGGTCAATCACAAAGCCTAATTTAGGGCTTGCACAAGTATGTATTTAAATTTTCATTTGTTTGGGGAACCACCCAATAATACTACCAAGGACACATATAATATGGTAATATGGTATACACTAAATGTTTGGCACACCTAGGTACACTAATGGTCACGGTACACATAACCCCGGATGCGGGAGGTGGGAACACGGGGGGGGGGGGGGGGGGGAGGATGGGAGAATGATGGGGGGGGGGGGAGGCGTGGGATGCGGGGGGATAAGAGGCAGGGGAAAGGGAAGGCGATACAGGAGGAAAAGGGGAGGAAAGGGTAGGAGCGGGGTCTTGGGGGGGGGCCTTATAAGAAGACCTAATAGGAAAACTAAAAGGATAAGGAAGGCTCGGGATATGAGAGTACTGAGGGAGGGGAATGTAATAAGCCAATAGATTAAAGAAAGCTAGAAGATGGATAGGCGGGAGGGGGGCTGATAGAATGGTGTTTGCTGTATTTAGGTAGCAGGGGATAAAAGCCTGGGTATTAATCCGATATGCAGATGTTTATATGTTCATGTGGGGGGGACATCCCATCCTTTATACACTTCCTTCATCTTTCACAAACTGGGGGGGAAAGGAATAAGATTAAAAGGGATAATCAAGGGGGTGCACCCGGACGAACATGAAGGCGTGACTCTCCTCGATGCTCATACACTTAACCCCATTAAAGCGTCTCTCCTCCGTGTGGAGGGAAGTCGGAGACGCTAAATTTTTTTCTCTCTCCTTGTTTTTGTTTTTTTTTTATTATTTTTTTTAAACTTTTTTTTTTTGGTCTTCTCTGGGATTCTAGGTGATTAACCGGATCTGAGGATAAATATATATATATATATTTTTTTTAATTCTCCCTCCTCCCTCACTCTGCACCTCCCCTATTTTTCCTCGGAGCCATTTGACATAATCCAATTGAAATACCAAAATGGCAAGGATTACTCTGACCTCTTATAATGTGAAAGGGTTAAATAACCCTGAGAAAAGATCTAAATTGTTGGCAGAACTATGGAGATCAAAGGCGCACGTAGTATTCCTCCAGGAGACACATTTCAGAAAAAATTAAATCCCAAAATTAGGAAACTATAGATTTCCAACTGTGTACCATAGTTCCTCACCAACAACAAAGACAAAGGGGGTATCAATTATTTTTTCAAAGACGATTTCATGGAAAGAATCAAATGTAATTCAGGATGAGGAAGGCCGCCTACTTATTGTGAAAGGGTACCTAAATGATCAGAAAGTGACTCTGGTAAATGTATACCTGCCCAACGAAGGACAGATTTCAGCTTTGGAGAAATATATAAACCTGGTACAGCTGAATATGGAAGGTATTGTAATAATGGCAGGGGATTTGAACATAGCTTTAGATCCTATTTTAGACACATCTAAGGGAACCTCGCATATAGCGTATAGTAAATTAAGTAAAGCAAATAGACTGCTACAAGACATACAGGTGGTAGATAGTTGGAGGACCACACATACCCATGAGAGAGATTACACTTTTTTTTTACCGCAAAACATAAGACATATTCTAGAATAGACTATATATTTTTAACTCAAATTTTTTTACAGGGTATAGTGGAGGCCTCCATTGGCTCATTTTCGATCTCAGATCATTCACCGACAAATTGCACACTGGAATGGGGAGACCCTGTAGCACGCGAGTGGCATTGGAAAATGAACGAGTCCCTCTTAAAAGACCCAGAATACGAGGGAAAGATAGCACAGGAATTGGAGGTGTTCTTTTCTAATAATGAGGTAGGAGAGGTTACCCCAAGCTGCATTTGGGAAACACACAAGTGTTTCATGAGAGGGATTCTAATATCATTGGGAACACGTAGGAAACGCCAGATAAGTGCACAGATCGAAGCATTACTGGGAGAAATCCGAAGATTGGAAAAAATACATAAAAAAATCATTGGCAATACAGATTAAGGGGAAGTTGAGGAAGGCGCGGGACGAATTGAACTTGTTATTAACGGACAAAGCAAAAGCCTCATTAGGAAGATGTAAACAAGCCTTTTATGAATATGGCAATAAGCCAAGTAGGATGTTAGCGAGAGCATTAAGAGAAACGAGGGCCCAAAACCATATAGAAAGTATCAAAACAACAGGCGACAAGATAGTTAAGTCCACCACAAGAAATTGCAAAAGTATTTAAAAATTATTATATGAGCTTATACCAATTAAAAGAGGAGCAGAATACAGTAAATACTTTGAGGCATGAGGAAAAGGCAAAATAATACATAGAGAGGTCAGGAATGCCGAAACTAGCTGAGGAAATTGGAAGAAGTATAGAAGAGCCGATTACAGCAGAAGAATTTATAAATACCCTTAAATTGTTAAAACCAGGTAAAGCCCCCGGTCCCGATGGATTTACCCTGTTATACTATAAGACCTATGCAGAAAAATTGATGCCAAGATTTTTAAAGGCATACAACTCGATACGAGAAGGACAGGGGATGCCGGAAGAAGCCCTTATGGCACATATAGCAGTTATACCTAAGGAGGGAAAAGATCCAGCACAGTGCTCGAATTATCGCCCTATATCATTATTAAATGTGGACCTGAAGATCTTTACAAAAATTTTAGCAAATAGACTATTACCACATATCCCTGGCCTGATACATCAGGACCAGGTTGGATTTACCCCAGGAAGGGAAGGTAGAGAAAATACGCAGCGTGATAAATGCGATCCACCTCTCGCAGTCATATAAAAAAACCCTAGTACTGGTATCTACCGACGCTGAAAAAGCGTTCGATAGGGTGGATTGGAAGTTTTTAAAAACAATTATACAACATATAGGACTGCGAGAGGGATGCAAAGATGGATTATGAGCTTATACTCCCAACCGAAAGCAAGAATAAAGATAAATGAAATTATGTCTGAGCCCTTCGATATACGGAATGGGACACGGCAAGGTTGCCCTTTATCACCAATTATTTTTATTTTGACGCTGGAACCCTTTTTAAGGACAATAAGGTTAAATACCGATATCAGAGGCATCTGTGTAAAGGGGGGGGGGGGCATAAACTTGCAGCATTTGCAGATGATCTGATGTTCTTTCTAACGGAGCCGGCTCTATCTCTTCCCCCACTGTTGACCGAGATTGGTAAATATGGCGCACTTTCAAACTTTAAAGTGAATTATGACAAGTCGGAGGCAATGGGGTTGGAGATGAGCATGGTACAACAACAATTAACCTCCTTTTTCTCATTTAAATGGACAAATTCACATATTGGATATCTGGGGACTAAAATTCCGAAGAAATTAAACAGAATTCTAGAGTTAAATTTAGCACCGCTGGCAAGGCAAATCAAACGGGACCTGCAGAAATGGGCTAAAGAGGTTTTTACCTGGTTTGGCAGGGTCAATATTATAAAGATGAATGCTATGCCGAGGTTACTATATCTATTACAGACACTTCCAACTAGAATTCCTCAGGGATTTCTGAAAGAAATCAGAGCAAAGTTTGCGGGATTCATATGGGCAGGGAAACCAGCCAGAGTTAGGAGAGATATTTTAACACTACCAAAGGAAAAGGGGGGGGTGGGATTTCCAGACCCACTCGCATACTATGAGGCTGTGCATCTGTCAAGAGCATTGGATTGGTGCGTTACACCGAAGGTTAAACCATGGATCCTCTTAGAACAGGCAATGTCGGAATATCCACTGGAAGGCCTAATTTGGCTCCCTAAATCCGTTTTACCACAGACAGTTAAAAGACACCCAATGATAGGGACGACAATTAGCGTGGTTAAAAAAACATTCAGAAACCCAAACAGTGAAACAGAAGCGAACCCGTTGACACCATCTTAGGGAACCCGGCGTTTATTCCAGGCCTGAGTTATCCGGGGTTCTGGAATCTAAAAAGACAAGGCAAAACTAGATTGATACACTTTCAGAAGGAGAACCGGGTAATGTCAAACGAGGTAATAGAAAGGAAACTTTCGGAAGATTTAGACCCATATAGGAGAAGACAGCTAAGGGGTTTCCTCCGATCAATACAGGGACAGACAACGGTGAGGGTAACTTTGTCGGAATATGAGAAACTTTGTCTTAAAGGAGAATCGGTGAGACATTCGCTATCACGGTTCTATTCCTTAGTAAATGAACTAAAAGCTCCACAAGAAATAGGTTTTATACAGACATGGGAGAGAGACTTAGGGGTAACTTTCACAGAGAATCAGAAGAAAAACATTTTTAAATTCAATCATAAGGCCTCTTTAGCATCCAAATACCAGGAGGGAGGGTATAAGATTCTGAGCAGGTGGTATAGGACTCCGGAAGTCTTAAATCAGATTTTCCCCCAAGTGTCAAACCTTTGTTGGCGTTGTCAAAAAGAAGAGGGAACTCTGATACACATTTTTTGGAATTGTGAAGGAGTGAAAGATTTCTGGAAGATGGTATCAGAAGATGTAGAAGAAATAACTGAAATGTCTCTTGGAGAGAACCCGGCGATCTACTTGTTGTTGGATATTCCGATATCAGTAGAAAAATATAAAAAATCCCTGGTAAGGCACTTGCTAATAACAGCCAGAGCGTGTATTCCAGCTCTCTGGAAGAGTACTTGCTCTCCAAGTAGACCACAATGGCATGCAAAATCATGGAAATCAATACATGGAGAATCTTACAATGGCTCTGAGGGAACAGGAAGAGAGTTTAGGGAGATTTGGGCTCCCTATATTAGATATAGGGAACGAAGAGAACGGAAAGGAGGGGGGGGGGATAGGAGGGAGGGAGAGAACGGTGCTGCTAATTTTTTTTTTTTTTCTTTGGGGGTTGTTGTGGACAAAGGGTCCTGACGCAGAGGGGGGGGGGGAGGTAGTACTTGGGAGAACCCAGGCTATCAATACCTCAAAAAGGGAGAGATCACGCCAATGGTTTTTGTGAAGGAGAATAAGAAGAGCAGTGTAGATGAATCATTATTTGTTTTTTATGTCTGTGTATATAGGAAGAGGCAAATATGGCTAAGATAATGGTCATGTAAGTGTCAGAAAACAGGCATTATGTAGAGATGTATGAAGTTTGTCTTGGATGATGTGATAATATCGGTGTTTGAGAAATGTGAAATGAGGAAAAATGGAAAAATAAAGAATTAAAAAAAATAAAAAAAATAAAACATGTGCCACCAAGAGACTTTTGACCATTCAGACGCAATTACAGGCCTCAGTGGCTGGGATTGAAAGAGACTATGGGCCAGATTCAGAAAAGAGTTAAGCCGGCGTATCAGTAGATACGCAGTTGTAACTCTGAATCTAAGCCGTCGTATCTTTAAGGCCACGTACACACGAGAGGATCGATCCGCTGAAATTGATCCGCGGATCGGTTTCAGCGGATAGATCCTCTGGTGTGTACGATCCAGCGGATATCTATCCGCGGATATATTTCGGGCCGACCGATTTTCCAGCGGATAAAAATTTCTTAGCATGCTAAGAAATCTATCCGCTGGAATGCGGATCGATCCGGTGGTCTGTACAGACTACCGGATCGATCCGTTCGAACCCCATCCCTCGCATGCGTCGTAATGATTCGACGCATGCGATAGATATCCTTATATGACAGCGTCGTTGCACGTCATCATCGCGGGCGACGGCGCGATACGTCACCATGGTTTGAATTCGGCGCGGATTTCGATCCGATGGTGAGTACACTCCAGCGGATTTTATCCGTTGAAACGGTCCGGAGGACCGTATCCCGCGGATAAATACTCTCGTGTGTACCCGGCATAAGTGTATTCTCAAAATGAGATACACTTAAATCTAGCTAAGATACAACGGCCTGTGCCGTCGTATCTTAGCTTTCTACTTAGGCCGGCGGCCGCTAGGGGGCGTGAACGCTGATTTACGCCTAGAATGCTTAAATCAGCGAGATACGCCTATTCACGAACGTACGCTTGCCCATCGCAGTAAAGATACGCCGTTTACGTAAGGCTTTTCAGGCGTAAAGTTAGTCAAACAAAAGCTGGCCTAGCCAATGTTAAGTAGGACGTCGGTCCCGCGTCGAATTTTGAAATTTTTTACGTCGTTTGCATAAGTGAATGGGGCTGGACATAATTTACGTTCACGTCAAAACCAATAAGTCCTTGCAGCGGAATTTGGAGCATGCGCACTGGGATACGTCCACGGACGGCGCATGCGCCGTTCGTTCAAAACGTCATTTACGTGGGGTCATGGTTTATTTGCATAAAACACGCCCAACCTCTTCACAATTTGAATTAGGCGCGCTTACGCTGGCCCATTTACGCTACGCCGCCGTAACTTAGGAGGCAAGTGCTTTGTATATACAGCACTTGCCTCTCTGACTTACAGCGGCGTAGCGTAAATACGATACGCCGGCTGAAACATACGCCGCCCTACGTGAATCCAGCTATATGTACACGTTACTCAAAGAGACTATGTTATTCAAAGTAGATCACTCTCCATTCCCAGGCAACCCGACTGGGCTAGAGTTTTGCATACAGTAATGGGGTATAGTTGCCATGTCCATATGTTTAATGCTGCCAGAGAACTCTACTACCAAAAGTGCATGTACTAAATACGGGGGGTGTATACTTATTGCTTTAAGTTATTTTTTATTTTAATCACTGTAATTAGCATTAATTCACTTTGCAGAATTTTATACTTTTACTTAAATTAGTTATTGCTGCTTAATGTAAAAAATGTTATACGACAATATAAAATTAACTACAAAAGTTACAAAAGAAAGACGTTGCAGTACAGCAATCCTAAAATATAAATAAGGCGAGACCAGGGAAAAAAAAAAAAAAAATGTAATAAAAAAAAAAAAAAGAGGCAAAAGAAAGCAAATAGATTATAATCCATTTTACTATAGTAAGCGGCAGGAAAATGGGAGGCTAAAATATTGTACCAGGAAAGAAAACTGGAACTATGAAGTAAGGAACACTGAGGATGTGAAGATGGAGGGCAAGGGTCCAGAAAGAAGCAAAGAGCCATGGACAGGGTGGGAGGGTAGAGAAGCTAGTGTGAAGTAAGAAAAACCTGGATGGGATGCTAGAGGCCAGAATGGAGTAAAGAGAAAAAGAGGATGGACAGGATAAGAGGATAGGATACAGCAAGTAGAACAGAGGATGGTGGGATCAGGGCCAGGACAAGGGGTGGGCAGGAGGGCCGCTGCCCCTGGCGCAATGGTTTATTGCAGGATTGTGGGACACCCTGACCCTAAGGGAAAAGGGGAGCGCAACTTGGCGTCCTTTGCCCTGGGCGCTGATGATCTTGTCCCAGCACTGGGTGGGATGGAGGGCTAGAGGCAAGAAAAGGCAAGAATAAAGGCTAGGGAAATGTGCTCGCCAACAATTGTGTGTCGTCGGATTATCCGATCGTGTCTACACAATTCTGTCGGACCAAAACTCCAAGTACAAAAACACGCATGCTCAGAAGCAATGCTCACCATAACACAACATTAGCAGAGTGGTGGTGCTAAAGAGCTGAAAAAACATGTAGTTTCATGTTTGTTGCCGACAAATTCTTTGCTGGCCAACCCCCTTTGGACAAAAGTCCTACGATTTGCCCGCAGAAAATCCAACTGTGTGTATGAGGCTTAAGACAGTAGAGTCCAGGAACGAGTATAGATCACAGTGAAAAGGGAGAGGATGAGAGGGTAGAGGCCAAAAAGGTGTAAAAATCCTAGTGGATGGGCAGGGGGGTGTGGTTAAGAGCCAGGATGGACAGGATGGAAGCTACAGGCTACAATGCAGTGAGAAGCACAGAGTGTGTACAAGAATGGATGCTAGAAGCCAGGATAAGGGTAAGGAGAAGAGGAGGCTAGAGGTAAGGAAGGAAAACAAGCGCACAGAGGGTGTACATGATGGGAGGCTGGAAGCCATGATAGAGTAAAGAGCACAGAGGATGGACAGGGGTGGGTGGCTAGAGGCCAGGATGGCGTAAAGAGCACAGAGGGTGTTACAGGGTGGGTGGCTAGAGGCCAGGATAGAGTAAAGAGCACAGAGGTGGACAGGGTGGGTGGCTAGAGGCCAGGATGGAGTAAAAGAGCACAGAGGATGGACAGAGTGGGTGGCTAGCTAGAGACCAGGATGGAGTAAAGAGCACAGAGGGTGACAGGTGGGTGGCTAGAGACCAGGATGGAGTAAAGAGCACAGAGGGTCCTCGCTCTGAAGTAGGCTGTTCTCTGCACAACAACCAAAAGATCCACATTACACAACCGGCCATTCAGATTTTACCCAAAGATGTTCACAGCCACGCCCCTTCTACCACTCAGCCACACCCCTACTACCACTCAGTCAGTGTTATGCGCAGTGCGGTAAGAACCTCCTTACCGAGCAGAATCTGCAGAGCATTGACATGGGACTCCAAATTCTCCGTCTGAGATTCCAGAACATCGAGGCGTTCCGAATCCTGATTGTAGTAACTGTAGACACAAGCGTAACCAAGAACCTGCAAGACACCAAGACAAATGCTCTGTGCATTAAACAGTGAACAACCCACTAAGCTACAGCTGTATTATACAGAAAGCAACTGACCACACTAAGCGCAGACCATCAAAAAATAGTTGTATAACGTAGAGGGGGACCCACCATACCATGGCTCTATTATACAGAGAGGGAAGATGGATGCTGTACCTGCATAAGCTCTGTCCTCAGAAGAAAAATCTGAACATTTTCCAGTCTCACCATCAAGAACAAAAATGTAATATATTGCAACTTACAAGTCCTTAGATGTGGCGGATGCATGCGTTTTCTTTTTTTAGTCAAAGAACATTTTCAGAAAAAATAGGATTTTTTGTACTCACTGTAAAATCCTTTTCTCTGAAGTCCATGGACGGACACAGCTCCTGAAATCTTGACAAGTGGGTTAATGTTCCCTGTTTACAGGAGAGGGACTAGGCAGAAACATGTTAAATACATGTTACATTAACAGAGTTGAACAGCCCCGCCCAGGGGGCAGTCCCGCAGACCAAAACCCTCCTCATTGTAGCATGCAGCCCAGTTCGTAACAAGCAGTACAAACCTAAAAAGGAGGGGTGGGAGCTGGTCCGTCCAGGAAGTATTTTACGGTGAGTACAAAAAATACTATTATCCTCTTATCGTCGATGGACGACACAGCTCCTTAAATCTTGACAAGTGGGACGTCCCAAGCAGTGTCAAAAACGAGGGGTGGGAAAAAAAATAGGATTTTTGTACTCACCGTAAAATCCATTTCTCTGAGTCAATAGACGGACATAGCCTTCTTTGACATTAGGGTTATGCTTCTTCCTACCAGGAGAGTTTAGGCAGAATTTAACAGCACTTAAAGTGTTAAAACCTTTCCTTTGTGCTGCTCCTCCCAGGGGGCGTGGCTCCCCCAGGCATAACCCACACCCTGCTCTAGGAGCCTCAGTCCGTAACAAGCAGTACAAACCAAGGAGGGGTGGGTGCTGTGTCCGTCTATGAACTCAGAGAAATGGATTTTCTTTGACATTAGGGACGTCCCCAAGCAGTGTCAAAAAAATTTGAGGGGTGGGAAAACAACACAGCAAACCAGGTTACACCCCAAACAAAAACGGAGTTGCTCAACGGAGAAACTCCAATCATAAACTGCCGCCTGTAACACCTGCGGCTGAAGGAGGCATCAAAAGATGCACACACATCCACCTCGTAAAACTTTGAAAAAGCGTGGATTGGCGACCAGGATGCATCCTAACACCGCTGTAACACAGAGGCATGATGCCGGAAAGCCCAAGAGGCCCCGATCGCCCTGGTCGAATGCGCCATAACCCGAAAGGGGGGCGCACGCCCCTTTAGGGCATAGGCCTGAAGCACCATCCGTCGGAACCACCTAGGAACGGTGGCCGACAAGACTGCCAGGCCCTCTTGTAGGGCCAGCCACCGACACGAACAGTGAGTCCGACTTCCGGGACGGAACCGTAACATATAAGTACACTGGTAGGGCCTGAACCACATCCAGAGGATGCAAAGTGGCCTCCTCCTGGCATTTCGGCCGAGGACATAAGGATGGAAGAACAATGTCCCCATCAATGTGAAAAGCCGAAACGACCTTTGTGTCTGCAGTGGCCTGCAGAAAAACGACTTCCCGGCCCGAAGCACTGGAAAACGCCAGCCACCACACCAGGGGAGACATGATCAGATGACTCAATTGAAACTGGTAATCCAGAGATGACGGAATCTAGTCTCAACGTGACAGCAGTACCCTCCGTAGTACCCTGGCGTGAAATTGGGCATACAGAACCGCCTCAAAAGAGGCCACCAACGGACCCAGACCCTTCCTGCAGAATCGCAGAGAAGACCGCTACTGGGTCGCAAC